>NW_016108435.1:24239-50245 GCF_001604975.1 Cebus imitator
GTTTCTATTTCGCTGAATCTAAACATAGATGCAACTTCCTAAGGTGAACGAACACACAGCAGAGAAGTTTAAAACAGACGTTTCTCCTGTGGTTTAGACGCGATCTTACCGCGAATTCTTAGGAGCCTGTATAGCGCTGGAAATATCTCTTTCCACACTCTCCAAAGAAAGGATTTCCGACCTGTGCATTCACACATCGATTTAACTCTGTAAGTTGAATATACTCCTTGACAATCATTCTGCTACATAGCTCAATTTTTGTTTTAGAGCCAGATATTTCTGATTACACTCTATACTCCCATTCACTGAGGAATATCCAAACGCAGCTTTAAGAAGAAACGTGTTTCTAACTCGCTGAATCTATTCATAGGTGCAACTTCGTGATGTGAACGAATACACAGAAGAGCAGTTTGAAAGAGTTGTTTCTCCTGTGATTTAGACGAGATCTTCCGCTAATTCTTATGAGCCTGTATATGGCTGGAAATATCTCTTTCTAGATTCTAGAAAGAAAGGGTTTCTGAACTGCTACCTTAACATATCTGTTTAACTATGTAAGTTGAATATACATCATAACAATCATTCTGCTAGATTGCTCTGTTTTTCTTTTAGAGCCAGATATTTCTCATTACACCCTATACTCCGATTCATTCCGGATCCAAACACGCCTTTTAGACAAACGTGTTTATAACTCGCTGAATCTTAACATAGATGCAGCTTCCAATGGTGAAAGAAAACACAGCAGGGCAATTTCACAGAGACGTTTCTCCTGTGATTTAAACGCGATCATACCGCTAATTCTTATGTGCCTGTATATGGCTGGAAATATCTCTTTCTAGATTCCCCACAGAAATGGTTTCTGAACTGCTGTATTCATACATCTGTTTAACTCTGTAAGTTGAATATACACCTTGACAATCATTCTGCTAGATGGCTCCATTTTTCTTTTAGAGCCAGATATTTCGCATTACACACTGTACTCCCGTTCACTCAGCAATATCCAAAAGCAGCTTTCAGAAAAAACGTGCTTCTATCTCGCTGAATCTAAACATGGATGCAGCTTCCTATGTTGCACGAAATCACAGCCGAGCAGTTTTAAGGAGAGGTTTCTTCTGTGGTTTAGACGCGATCTTACTGCTAAGTCCTATTTGCCTGTATATGGCTGGAAATATCTCTGTCTAGATTCTCCAAAGAAAGGGTTTCCGAGCTGCTACATTCACACTTCTGTTTAGCTCTGTAAGATGGATATAAACCTTGACCATCATTCTACTAGATAGCTATATTTTTGTTCTAGAGCCAGATATTTCTCATTACACCTTGTCCTCCCCTTCACTCAGGAATATCCAAACGCAGCTTTGAGAAGAAACGTGTTTCTAACTCACTGAATCTAAATATAGATGTAACTTCCTAAGGTGAAGTGACACACAGCACAACCGTTTGAAGGAAACGTTTCTCCTGTGGTTTAGACACGATCTTACCGCTAATTCTTAAGTGTCTATATGTGGCTGGAAATATCTCTTTCCAGATTTTCCAAAGAAAGGGTTTCTGAACTACTATATTAACACATCTTTTTAACTCTGTAATTTGAATATACACCTGGACAATCATTCTGCTAGACAGCTCCGTTTTTGATTTAAAGATGGACAACTCTCATTACACCCTTTATTCCCATTCACTCAGGAATATCCTAAGGCAGCTTTTAGAAGAAACGTGTTTCTAACTCTGTTAATCTAAACATGGATTCCTCTTCCTAAGGTTAAGTGACACACAGCAGAGCAGTTTGAAAGAGACTTTTCTCCTGTG
This sequence comes from Cebus imitator, assembly GCF_001604975.1. Taxonomy (NCBI): domain Eukaryota; kingdom Metazoa; phylum Chordata; class Mammalia; order Primates; family Cebidae; genus Cebus; species Cebus imitator. The sequence goes on from NW_016108435.1 coordinate 26,040, forward strand.
GATTAGACGCGATCTTACCGCTAATTCTTATGTGCCTGTATATGGCTGGAAATATCTCTTTCTAGATTCTCCTAAGAAAGAGTTTCGGAACTACTACATTCACATATCTGTTTACCTCTGAAAGTTGAATATACACCTTGACAATCATTCTGCTAGATAGCTCCGTTTTTGATTTAGAGACGGATAACTCTCATTACACCCTTTACTCCCATTCACTCAGGAATATCCTACGGCAGCTTTTAGAAGAAACGTGTTTCTAACTTGTTGAATCTAAACATGGATGCAAGTTCCTAACGTGAAGTGACACACAACAGAGCAGTTTGAGAGAGACGTTTCCCCTGTGTTTTTGACGTGATCTTACTGCTAATTCTTATGTGCCTGCATATGGCTGGAAATATCTCTTTCTAGATTCTCCAAAGAAAGGGTTTCTGAAATGCTACATTCACACATCTCTTTAACTCTGTAAGTTGAATATCCACTTTGACAATCATTCTGCTTGATAGCTCTGTTTATGATTTAGAGCGAGATATTTCTCACTACACCCTGTAGTCGCATTCCCTCAGGAATATCCAAATTCGGCTCTTAGAAGAAACGTGTTTCTAAGTGGCTGAATCTACACATAGATGCAACTTCCTAAGGTGAAGGAACACACAGCAGAGCAGTTTGAAAGAGATGTTTCTCCTGTGGTTTAGACGCGATCTTACCGCTAATTCTTAAGTGCCTGTATATGGCTGGAAATATCGCTTTCCAGATTCTCCAAAAAAGGGTTTCTGAACTGCTACATTCACACATCTGTTTAACTCTGTAAATTGAATATCCTCCTTTACAATACTTCAGCTAGATAGGTCCGTTTTTGTTTTGGAGCCAGATATTTCTCATTACACCCTGTACTCCCATTCACTTAGCAATATCCAAACCCAGCGTTTATTAGAAACGTGTTTCTACTCTCTGAATCTAAACATAGATGCAACTTCCTAACTTGAACAAACACACAGCAGAGCAGTTTCGCAGACAAGTTTTTCCTAGGCTTAAGACGAGATCTTACCACTAATTCTTATGCGCCTGTGTATGGCTGGAAATATATCTTTCTAGGTTCTCCAAAGAAAGGGTTTCTGAACTGCTACATTCACACATCTGTTTAACTCTGTAAGTTGAATATACACCTTGACAATCCTTCTACTAGATAGCTCCGTTTTTCTTTTAGACACAGATATTTCTCATTACACCCTGTACTCCCATTGACTCAGGAATATACATAAACAGCTTTTAGAAGAAACGTGTTTCTAACTCGCTGAATCTAAACATGGATGCAACTTCCTTAGATGAAGTGACACGCAGCAGAGCAGCTTCAAAGAGACATTTCTCCTGTGGTTCTGAAGCGATCTTACCGATAATTCTTATGTGGCTGTATATACCTGGAAATATCGCTTTCTAGATTCTCCAAAAAAGGGTTTGTGAACTGCTGCATTCACACATCTTCTTAGTTCTGTAAATTGAATATACACCTTCACAATCCTTCTGCTAGATAGCTCCGTTTTTGTTTTAGACCCAGGTAATTCTCTTACACACTTTACTGCCATTCACTCAGGAATATCCAAACACAGCTTTTAGAAGAAACGTGTTTCTAACTCGCTGAATCTAAACATACATGCAACCTCCTAAGGTGAACGAACACACAGCAGAGCAGTATGAAAGAGACGTTTCCCCTTTGGTTTAGACGCGATATTACCTCTAATTCTTATATCCCTGTATACGGCTGCAACTATCTCTGTCTTGATTCTCCAAAGGAAGGGTTTCTCAACTGCAACATTCACACATCAGTTTAACTCTGTAGGTTGAATGTAAACTTTGACAATCATTCTGCTAGATAGCTCCGTTTTTTGTTTTAGATCCAGATATTTCTCATTACACCCTGTACTCCCATTCACTCAGGAATATCCAACCCCAGCGTTTATTAGAAACGTGTTTCTACTCTCTGAATCTAAACATAGTTGCAACTTCCTAAGTTGAACAAACACACAGCAGAGCAGTTTCGCAGACACGATTTTCCTTGGGTTAAGACGCGATCTTAACACTAATTCTTATGTGCCTGAATATGGCTGGAAATATCTCTTTCTAGATTCTCCAAAGAAAGGGTTTCTGAACTGCTACATTCAAACCTCTGTTTAACTCTGTATTTTGAATATACACCTTGACAATCATTGTGATACATAGCTCCGTTTTTCTTTTAGACACAGATATTTCTCATTTCACCCTGTACTCCCATTCACTCAGGAATATACATAAACAGCTTTAAGAAGAAACGTGTTTCTAACTCTCCGAATCTAATCATAGATGCAACTTCCTAATGTGAATGAACACACAGAAGAGCCGTTTGAAAGAGACGTTTCTCCTGTCGTTTAGACGCGATCTTACGGATAATTCTTATGATCCTGTATATGGCTGGAAATATCTTTTTCCAGATTCTACAAAGAAAGGGTTTCTGAACTGCTACATTCAAACATCTGTTTAACTCTGTAAGTTGAATATACACCTTGACAATCATTCTGCTACATACCCCATTTTTCTTTTAGAGCCAGATATTTCTCATTCCATCCTATACTCCCATTCACTCAGGAATATCCTAATGCAGCTTTAAGAAGAAACGTGTTTCTAACTCGCTGAATCTAAACATAGATGCAACTTCCTAAGGTGAAGGAATACACAGTAGAGCAGTTTGAAAGAGATGTTTCTCCTGTGGTATAGACGCGATCTTACTGCTAATTCTTAAGAGCCTGTATAGGGCTGGAAATATCTCTTCCCAGATTCTCCAAAGAAAGGGTTTATCAACTGCTACATTCAAACATCTCTTTAACTCTGTAGGTTGAATATACACCTTGAAAATCTTTCTGCTACATAGCTCCGTTTTTGTTTTAGAGCCAGATAATTCTCATTACATCCTATACTCTGATTCACTCAGGAATATACAAACGCAGCTTCCAGAAGAAACGTGTTTCCAACTCGCTGAATCTAAGCATAGATGCAACTTCCTAAGGTGAAGGAACAAACAGCAGAGCAGTTTGAAAGAGACGTTTCTCCTGTGGTTTAGACGTGGTCTTACCGCTAATTCTTATGATCCTCTATATGGCTGGAAATATCTCTTTCCAGATTCTCCAAAGAAAGGGTTTCTCAACTTCTACATTCACACATCTGTTTAACTCTGTAAGATGTATATACACCTTGACAAGCATTCTGCTACATAGATTCATTTTTGTTTTAGAGCCAGATATTTCTCATTACCTACTATACTCCCATTCACTCAGGAATATCCAAACGCAGCTTTTAGAAGAAACGTGTTTCTCACTCGCTGAATCTAATCATAGATGTAAGTTCCTAATGTGAACGAACACACAGAAGAGCAGTTTGAAAGGGAAGTTTCTCCTCTGGTTTAGACGCGATCTTACCGATAATTCTTATGTGCCTGTATAGGGCTGGAAATATCTCTTTCCAGTTTCTTCAAAGAAAGGGTTTCTGAGCTGCTACATACAAATCTGTTTAACTCTCTAAGTTGAATATAAACCTTGACAATCATTATGCTTCATAGCTCCGTTTTTTTTTTAGAGCCAGATATTTCTCATTACATCCTATACTCCCATTCACTCAGGAATATTCACACGCAGCTTTTAGAAGAAACGTGTTTCTAACTCGCTGAATCTAAACATAGATGCAACTTCCTAAGTTGAAGGAACACACAGTACAGTTTGTAAGAGACATTTCTCCTGTGGTTTAGAGGCGTTTTTACTGCCAATTCTTATGAGCCTGTTTATGACTGGAAATATCTCTTCCGAGATTCTCCAAAGAAAGTGTTTCTCAACTGCTACATGCACACATCTGTTTAACTCTGTAAGTTGAGTACACACCTTGACAATCTTTGTGCTATGTAGTTCCGTTTTTGTTTAAAGCCAGATATTTCTCATTCCATCTGATACTCCCATTCACTCAGGAATATCCATAAGCAGCTTTAAGAAGAAACGTGTTTCTAACTCGCTGAAGCTAAACATAGATGCAACTTCCTAAGGTGTACCAAAACACAGCAGAGCAGGTTGCAGGAGAGGTTTCTCCTGTAGTTTAGAAGTGATCTTTCTGCTAATTCTTATGAGCCTGTATATGGCTGGAAACATCTCTATCCAGATTCTCCAAGAAAGGGTTTCTCCACTGCTACATTCACACATCTGATTAACTCTGTAAGTAGAATATACACTTGACAATCTTTCTGCTACATAGCTTCGTTTTTGTTTTAGAGTCAGATATTTCTCATTACACCCTATACTAACATTCACTCAGGAATATCCAAACGTAGATTTTAGAAGAAACGTGTTTCTGTTTCGCTGAACCTAAACATAGATGCAACTTCCTAAGGTAAAGGAACAGAGCAGAGCAGTTTGAAAGGGACGTTTCTCCTGTGGTTTAGATGCTATCATACTGCTAATTCTTATGAACCTGTATAGGGCTGGAAATATCTCTTTTCAGATTCTCCAAAGAAAGGGCTTCTGAACTGCTATATTCACACATCTGTTTAAGTCTGTAAGTTGAATATACAGCTTGACAATCATTCTGCTACATGGCTCCGTTTTTTTTTTAGAGCCAGATATTTCTCATTACACCCTATACTCCCATTCACTCAGGAATATCCAAACGCAGCTTTTAGAAGAAACGTGTTTCTAAGTCTCTGAATCTAAACATAGATGCAACTTCCTAAGGTGAAGCAACACACAGTAGAGCAGTTTGAAAGAGACGTGTCTCCTGTGGTTTAGATGCGATCTTACTGCTAATTCTTATGAGCCTCTATATGGCTGGAAATATTTCTTTCCAGATTCTCCAAAGAAAGCGTTTCTCCACTGCTACATTCACACACCTGTTTACCTCTGTAAGTTGAATATACACCTTGACAATCATTTTGCTACATAGCTCCGTTTTTGTTTTAGAGCCAGATATTTCTCATTACATCCTATACTCCCATTCACTCAGGAATATCCAAACTCACCTTTTAGAAGAAACGTGTTTCTCTTTCGCTGAATCTAAACATAAATGCAACTTCCTAAGGTTAAGGAACACACAGCAGAGCAGTTTGAAAGAGACGTTTCTCCTCTGGTTTAGACGCGATCATACAGCTAAATCTTATGAGCCTGTTTAGGGCTGGAAATATCTCTTTTCAGATTCTCCAAAGAAAGGGTTTCTGAACTGCTACATTAACACATCTGTTTAAGTCTGTACGTTGAATATACACCTTGACAATCATTCTGCTACATAACTCGGTTTTTGTTATAGAGCCTGATATTTCTCGATACACCCTATACTCCCATTCACTCAGGAATATCCAAAGGCAGGTTTTAAAAGAAACGTGTTTCTAATTAGCTGAATCTAATCATAGAAGCAACGTCCTAAGGTGAACGAACACACAGAAGAGCAGTTTGAATGAGACGTTTCTCCTGTGGTTTAGACGCAATCTTACCGCTAATTTTTATGAGCCTGTATATGGTTGGAAATATCACTTTCCAGATTCTTCAAAGAAAGGGTTTCTGAACTGCTACATTCACACATCTGTTTAACTCTGGAAGTTGAATATACACCTTGACAATCATTCTGCTACATACCTCCGTTTTTCTTTTAGAGCCAGATAATTCTCATTACATCCTATCCTCCCATTCACTAGGAATATCCTAATGCAGCTTTAAGAAGAAACGTGTTTCTAACTCGCTGAATCAAAACATAGAGGCAACTTCCTAAGTGAAGGAACACACAGCAGAGCAGTTTGAAAGAGATGTTTCTCCTGTGGTTTAGACCAGATCTTAACGCTAATTCTTAAGAGCCTGTATAGGGCTGGAAATATCTCTTTCCACATTCTCCAAAGAAAGGGTTTCTCAACTGCTAAATTCACACATCTCTTTAACTCTGTAGGTTGAATATACACCTTGACAATCATTCTGCTGCATAGCTCCGTTTTTGTTTTAGAGCCAGATAATTCTCATTACATCCTATACTCCCATTCACTCAGGAATACCCAAACGCAGCTTTTAGAAGAAACGTGTTTCCATTTCGGTGATTCTAAACATAGATGCAACTTCCTCAGGTGAAGAAACACACAGCAGAGCAGTTTGAAAGAGACGTTTCTCCTGTGGTTTAGAAGCGGTCCTACCGCTAATTCTTATGAGCCTGTATAGGGCTGGAAATATGTCTTTCCAGATTCTCCAAAGAAAGGGTTTCTGAACTGCTATATTCACACATCTGTTTGAGTCTGTAAGCTGAATATACAGCTTGACAATCATTCTGCTACATAGCTCCGTTTTTATTTTAGAGCCAGATATTTCTCATTACTTCCTATACTCCGATTCATTCAGGAATATACAAAAGCAGCTTTTAGAAGAAACGTGTTTCTAACTCGCTGAATATAAACATAGTTGCAACTTCCTAAGGTGAACGAATACACAGCAGAGCAGTTTGAAAGAGACGTTTCTTTTTGGTTTAGACGCGATCTTACCGCTAATACTTATGTGCCTGTATATTGCTGAAAATATATGTTTTTGGATTCTCCATGGAAACGTCTTCTGAACTGCTACATTCACACATATGTTTAACTCTGTAAGTTGAATATATATCTTGACAACCCTTATAGACAGCTCCGTTTTTGTCATAGAACCAGATATTTCTCATTACACCCTGTACTCCATTGACTCTGTAATATACATACGCAGCTTTTAGAAGAAACGTGTTTCTAACTCGCTGAATCTAAACATAGATGCCACTTCCTAAGGTGAACGAACACACAACAGAGCAGCGCGAAATAGACGTTTCTGATGTTTATGCACGAACTTACTGGTAATTTTAATGTGCCTGTATATGGCTGGAAATATCTCTTTCTGGATTCTCCAGAGAAAGAGTTTCCGAACTGCAACATTCACACATCTGTTTAACTCTGTAAGTTGATTATACACCTTGACAATCATTCTGCTAGAGAGCTCCGATTTGCTTTTACAGCCAGATATTTCTCATTACACCCTGTCCTCCTATTAGCTCACAAATATCCAAACCAAGCTTTTAGAAGAAACGTGTTTCTAACTCGCTGAATATCAACATAGATACAACTTCCTAAGGTGAACCAACACACAGCAGAGCAGTTTTAAAGACATGTTTCTCCTGTGATTTAGATGAGATCTTACCGCTAATTCTTATGTGCGTCTACATGGCTTGAAATATCTCTTTCTAGATTCTCCAAAGAAAGGGTTTCTGAGCTGCTAAATTCACACACCTCTTTAATTCTGTAAGTTGAATATACACCTTGACAATCATTCTACTAGACAGCTCCGTTTTTGCTTTAGATCCAGATATTTCGCATTACACCCTGTACTCTCATTCACTCAGGAATATCCAAACGCAGTTTTTAGAAGAAACGCGTTTCTAACTCTCTGATTCTGAACGTAGATGCAACTTCTTAACGTGAACCAACACACAGCAGAGTAGTATGAAAGAGACGTTACTCCTCTGGTTTAGACACGATCATACCACAAATTCTTATCTGCCTGTATATGGCTGGAAATATCTCTGTCTAAATTCTCCAAAGAAAGGGTTTCTGAACTGCTTCATTCACACATCTGTTTAACTCTGTAAGTTGAATATGCACCTTGACAATCATTCTGCTCCATAGCTCCGTATTTGCTTTAGAGCCAGATATTTCTCATTACACCCTCTACTCCCACTCCCTCAGGAATAATCAAACACAGCTTTTAGAAGAAACGTGTTTCTATCTCACTGAATCGAAACAGACGCAGCTCACTAAGGTGAACTAACACACAGCAGAGCAGTTTAAAAGACATGTTTCTCCTCCATGATTTAGACGTGATCTTAACGCTAATTCTTATGTGCCTGTATATGGCTGGAAATTTCTTTTTCTATATTCTCCAAAGAAAGTGTTTCTGAACTGTTACATTCACACATCTGTTTAACTCTGTAAGTTGAATATACACATTGACAATCATTCTGCAACTTAGCTCCGTTTTTGTTTTAGATCCAGATGTTTCTTATTATGCCCTGTAATCCCATTCACTCAGGAATATCCAAACGCAGGTGTTTGAATAAACGTGTATCTATCTCGCTGAATCTAAACATGGATACAACCTCCTAAGGTGAACGAACACACAGCAGAGCAGTTTGAAAGAGACGTTTCTCCAGTGGTTTAGAAGGGATCTTTACGCTACTTCTTATGTGCCTCTATATGGCTGGAAATATCTCTTTCTCGATTCTCCAAAGAAAGGGTTAATAAACTGCTACATTCTCTCATTTCTTAACTCAGTAACTTGAATATCCACCTTGACAATCATTCTGTTAGATGGCTCCTTCTTTGTTTTAGAGGCAGATATTTCTCATTACACCCTGAACTCCCATTCACTCAGGAATATCCAAACACACCTTTTAGAAAAAAGGTGTTTCTAAATCACTGAATCTAAACATAGATGCAACATAATAATGTCAACGAACACAGAGCAGAGCAGTTTGAGAGAGACGTTTCTCCTGTGGTTTAGAAGAGATCTTACCGCTACTTCTTATGTGCAACTATTTGGCTGGAAATATTTCTCTCTCGATTCTCCTAAGAAAGGGTTTCTGAACAGCTACATTCACACATCTGTTTACCTCTGTAAGTAGAATACACACCTTCACAATCATGATGCTGGATAGCTCCGTTTTTGTTTTAGATCCAGATATCTCTCGTTACACTCTGTACTCCCATTCACTCAGGAATATCCAAATGCGGCTTTTAGAAGAAACGTGTTTCTAACTCGCTCAATCTAAAAATAGATACCACTTCTTAAGGTTAAAGAACACACAGCAGAGCAGTTTGAAAGAGACCTTTCTCCTGTGGTTTAGACGCGATCTTACCGCTAATTCTTATGTGCCTGCATGTGGCTGGAAATATCCATATTTAGATTTTCGAAAGAAATTTTTTCTCTACTGCTGCATTCACACATCTGCTTAATTCTGTAAGTTGAATATACACCTTGACAATCCTGATAGATAGCTCTTTTTTTGTTACAGAGTCAGATATTTCTCATTACACCCTGTACAACATTGACTCTGGAATATACATACGCAGCTTTTAGAAGAAACGTGTATCTAACTCGCTTAATCTAAACATGGATGCAACTTCTTAAGCTGAAGTGACAGGCAGCAGAGTAGTTTGAAAGAGACGTTTCTCCTGTTATTTTGACGCGATCATACCGCTAATTGTTATGTGTCTGTATATGGCTGGAAATACCTCTTTCTAGATTCTAAAAAGAAAGCATTTCTGAACTGCTACATTGACATATCTGTTTAGCTCTGTAAGTTAAATATACACCTTGGCAATCATTCTGCTAGATAGCTTCGTTCTTGTTTTAGAGCAAGATATTTCTCATTACACCTTGTACTCCCATTCACTCAGGAATATCCAAACACAGCTTTTAGAAGAAACGTGTTTATAACTCGCTGAATCTAAACATAGTTGCAACTTACTAAGGTGAACGAACACACTGCAGAGCAGTTTCAAAGTGACCTTTCTCCTGTGGTTTAGACGCGATCATACAGCTAATTCTTATATTCCTGTATATGGCTTTAAATATCTCTTTCTATATTCTCCAAGGAAAGGGTTCTGAATTGCTACATTCACACATCTGTTTAACTCTGTAAGGTGAATATACACCTTGAGAATCATTCTGCTAGATAGCTTCGTTTTTGTTTTATAGCCAGATATTTCTCTTTACACCCCGTACTCCCATTCACTCAGGAATATCCAAACGCAGCTTTTAGAAGAAACGTGTTTCTAACTTGATGAATTTAAACTTAGATGCACCTTCCTTAGCTGGACGAACACACAGCAGAGGAGTTTGAAAGAGACGTCTCTCCTGTGATTTAGATGTGATCTTACACCTAATACTTATGTGCTTGCATATTCCTGGAAATATTTCTTTCCAGATGCCCCAAGGAAAGATTCCTGAAATGCTACATTCACACATCTGTTTCCCTGTGTAAGTTGAATATACACCTTGATAATCATTCTGCTAGAAAGCTCCGTTTTTGTTTTTGAGTCAGATATTTCTCATTACACCCTGTACTCCCATTCACACAGGAATATCCAAATGCAGCTTTTAGAAGAAACGTGATTCTAACTTGCTGAATTTAAACATAGATGCAACTTACTAAGGTGAACGAACACACAGTAGACCAGTTTGAAAGAGACGTTTCTCCTGTGGTTTAGACTCGATGATACCGCTAAATCTTATGTGCTTCTACATGGCTGGAAATATATCTTTCTAGATTCTTCAAATAAAGGGTTTCTGAACTGCAACATTCACACCTCTGTTTAACTCTGTAAGTTGAATAAAATCCTTTACCATAACTCTGTTAGATAGCTTCGTTTTTGTTTTAAAGCCAGCTATTTCTCATTACACACTGTACTCCCATTCACTCAGAAATATGCAAACCCAGCGTTTAGTAGAAAAGTGTTTCTAACTCGCTGAACCTAAACATAGATGCAACTTCCTAAGTTGGACGAACACACAGCAGAGCAGTTTGAAAGAGACGTTTCTCCTGTGGTTTAGATGCGATCTTACCGCTAACTCCTATGTGCCTGAGTAAGGCTGGAAATTTTTCTTTCTAGATTCTCCACAAAAAGGGTTTCTGAACTGCTACATTCACACATGTATTTAACTCTGTAAGTTGAATATACACCTTGACAATCATTCTGCTAGATAGCTCCGTTTTTGTTTTAGAGCCAAATATTTCTCATTACATCCTGTACTCTGGTTCACTCAGGAATATCCAAACGCAGCTTTTAGAAGAAACGTGTTTCTAACTCGCTGAATCTAAACAACGATGCAATTTCCTAAGGTGGACGAAGACACAGCAGAGCAATTTGAAACAGAGGTTTCTCCTGTGGTTTAGACGCGATCTACAGCTAATTCTTATGTGCCTCCATATGGCTGGAAATATCTCTTTCTAGGTTCTCCAAAGAAAGTGTTTCTAAACTGCTACATTCACACATCTGTTTAGCTCTGGAGGTTGAATATACACCTTGACAATCATTCTGCTAGATAGCTCCGTTTTGGTTTTAGAGSCTGATATTTCTTATTACACCCTGTACTCCCATTCACGCAGCAACATCCAAACACAGCTTTTAGAARAAACGTGTTTGTAACTCGCTGAATCTAAACATAGATGCAACTTCCTAACGTCAATGAACACACAGYAGAGCAGTTTGAAAAAGACGTTTCTCCTGTGGTTTAGGCGAGATCTTACCGCTAATTCTTATGTGCCAGTGTATGGCTGGAAATATCTCTTTCAAGATTCTCCAAAGAAACGGTTTCTGAACTGCAACATTCACACATGAGTTTAAGTTTGTAAGTTGAATGTAAACCTTGGCAATTATTTTGTGAGATAGCTCCGTTTTTGTTTTAGAACCGGATATTTCTCATTACACCCTGTTCTCCCATTGACTCAGGAATATCCAAAGGCAGCTTATAGAAGAAACGTGTTTCTAACTGGCTGAATCTAAACATAGATGCAACTTCCTCAGGTGAACGAACACGCAGCATAGCAGTTTGAAATAGACGTTTCTCCTGTGCTTTAGACGTGATCTTACCACGAATCTTATTTGCCTGCTACATGGCTGCGTTTTGGTTATAGAGCCTGATATTTCTCGTTACACCCTGTACTCCCATTCACTCAGGAATGTCCAAAAGCATCTTTTTGAAGAAACGTGTTTCTACCTCGCTGAAAATAAACATAGATGCAACTTCCTAACGTGAAGGAACACACAGCATAACAGTTTGAAAGAGACGTTTCTCCTGTGGTTTACAGGCGACATTACCGCTATTTCTTATGTTCTGTATATGGCTTGTAATATCTCTTTCTGGATTCTCCAAAGAAAGAGTTTCTGAACTGCTACATTCACAAATCTGTTTAACTCTGTAGCTTGAATATACACGTTGACAAACATTCTGCTAGATAGCTCCGTTTTTGTTTTAGATCCAAATATTTCTCATTACACCCTGTACTCCCATTCACCGCTAATGCTTATGTGCCTGTATATGACTTGAAATATCTACTTTTAGATTTTCTGAAGAAAGGGTTTCTGAACTGCTACATTATCGTATCTGTTTAACTCTGTAAGTTCAATATGCACCTTGACAATCTTTCTGCTAGATAGTTCCATTTTTATTTTAGAGCCAGATGTTTCTCATTACACCCTGTACCCCCACTCACTCAGGAATATCCAAACGCAGCTTTTTGGAGAAACGTGTTTCTAACCCGCTGAATCTAAACATTGAAGCAACTTCCTAAGGTGAATGAACACACAGCAGAGTAGTTTGAAGGAGACGTTTCTCCTGTGGTTTAGACGTGATCTTACCGCTAATTCTTAAGTGCCTGTATAGGGCTGGAAATATCTCTTTCAAAATTCTCTAAAGAAGGGTTTCTGAACTGCTACATCCACAAATCTGTTTACCTCTGTAAGTTGAATATACACCTTGACAACCATTCTGCTAGATAGTTCTGTTTTTGTTTTAGGTCCATGTATTTCTTTCTCATTACACCCTGTTCTCCCATTCACTCAAGAATATCCAAACGCAGCTTTTAGAAGAAACGTGTTTCTAACTCGCTGAATCTAAACATAGATGCAACTTACTAAGGTGAACGAACACACAGCAGAGCAGTTTGAAAGAGACGTTTCTCCTGTTATTTTGATGCGATCATACCGCTAATTGTTATGTGTCTGTATATGGCCGGAAATACCTCTTTCTAGATTCTAAAAAGAAAGTATTTCTGAGCTGCTACATTGACATATCTGTTTAGCTCTGAAAGTTAAATATACACCTTGACAATCATTCTGCTAGATAGCTTCGTTCTTGTTTTAGAGTAAGATATTTCTCATTACACCTTGTACTCCCATTCACTCAGGAATATCCAAACGCAGCATTTAGAAGAAACTTGTTTCTAACTCGCTGAATCTAAACATAGATGAAACTTACTAAGGTGAACGAACACACAGCAGAGCAAAGTGACCTTTCTCCTGTGGTGTAGACGCGATCATACAGCTAATTCTTATATTCCTGTATATGACTTTAAATATCTCTTTCTATATTCTCCAAGGAAAGGGTTCTGAATTGCTACATTCACACATCTGTCTAACTCTGTAAGTTGAGTACACACCTTGAGAATCATTCTGCTACTTAGCTCCGTTTTTGTTTTATAGCCAGATATTTCTCTTTACACCCTGTACTCCCTTCACTCAGGAATATCCAAACGCAACTTTTAGAAGAAACGTGTTTCTAACTCGTTGAATCTAAACTTAGATGCACCTTCATAAGCTGAATGAACACACAGCAGAGGAGTTTGAAAGAGACGTTTCTCCTGTGGTTTAGATGTGATGTTACACCTAATTCTTATGTGCTTGTATATGGCTGGAAATATCTCTTTCTAGATGCCCCAAGGAAAGGATTCCTGAAATGCTACATACATACATCTGTTTAACTGTGTATGTTGAATATACACCTTGATAATCATTCTGCTTGAAAGCTCCTTTTTTGTTTTAGAGCCAGATATTTCTCATTACACCCTGTACTCCCATTCACTCAGGAATATGCAAAAGCAGCTATTAGAAGAAACGTGATTCTAACTCGCTGAATCTAAACATCGATGCAACTTCCTAAGGTGGACGAAGACACAGTAGAGCGATTTGAAACAGACGTTTCTCCTGTGGTTGAGACGCGATCTACAGCTAATTCTTATGTGCCTCCATATGGCTGGAAATATCTCTTTCTAGGTTCTCCAAAGAAAGTGTTTCTAAACTGCTACATTCACACATCTGTTTAGCTCTGGAGGTTGAATATACACCTTGACAATCATTCTGCTAGATAGCTCCGTTTTGGTTTTAGAGSCTGATATTTCTTATTACACCCTGTACTCCCATTCACGCAGCAACATCCAAACACAGCTTTTAGAARAAACGTGTTTGTAACTCGCTGAATCTAAACATAGATGCAACTTCCTAACGTCAATGAACACACAGCAGAGCAGTTTGAAAAAGACGTTTCTCCTGTGGTTTAGGTGCATTCTTACCGCTAATTCGTACGTGCCAGTGTATGGCTGGAAATATCTCTTTCAAGATTCTCCAAAGAAACGGTTTCTGAACTGCAACATTCACACATGTGTTTAAGTTTGTAAGTTGAATACACAGCTTGACAATCATTCTGCTACACAGCTCCGTTTCTGTTTTACAGCCAGATATTTCTCATTACACCCTGTTCTCCCATTGACTCAGGAATATCCAAAGGCAGCTTATAGAAGAAACGTGTTTCTAACTCGCTGAATCTAAACATAGATGCAACTTCCTCAGGTGAACGAACACGCAGCATAGCAGTTTGAAAGAGACGTTTCTCCTGTGCTTTAGACGTGATCATACCACTAATTCTTATGTGCCTGTGTATGACTGGAAATATCTCTTTCTAGATTCTCCAAAGAAAAGGTTTCTGAACTGCTACTTTCACACATCTGTTTGAATCTGTAAGCTGAATATACACCTTGACAATCAATCTGCTAGATAGTTCCGTTTTTGTTTTAGAGCCAGATATTTCTCATTACACCATGTACTCCCATTTACTCCGGAATATCGAAACGCAGCTTATAGAAGAAACGTGTTTCTAACTCGCTGAATCTGAACATAGATGCGCTTTCCTGAGGTGAATGAACGTAATCAGAGCAGTTTCAAAGAGACGTTTCTCCCGTGGTTTAGACGCGATCATTCCGCAAATGCTTATGTGCCTGTATACAGCGGGAAATATCTCTTTAGATTCTCCAAAGAAAGGGTTTCTCAACTGCAACATTCGCACATCTCTTTAACTCTGTAGGTTGAATATACACCTTGACAATCATTCTGCTATATAGCTCGGTTTTTGTTTCAGAGCCAGATATTTCTTGTTACACCCTGTACTCCCATCACTCAGAAATATCCAAATGCAGCTTTTAGAAGAAACATGTCTCTGACTCGCTGAATCTAAAAATAGATGCAACTTAATAAGGTGAACGAACACACAACAAAGCAGTTTCACAGAGACGTTTCTCCTGTGATTTAGACGTGATCTTGCCGCTAATTCTAATGTGCCTGTATAAGGCTGGAATATCTCCTTCTAGATTCTCCAAAGAAAGGATTTCTGAACTGCTGCATTCAGACATCTGTTTAACTCTTAAGTTGAATATACACCTTGACAATCATTCTGCTAGATAGCTCCGTTTTTGTTTTAGAGCAAGATATTTCTCATTACACGCTGTACTCCCATTCACTGAGAAATATCCACACGCAGCTTTTACAAGAAACGTGTTTGTAACTCCCTGAAACTAAACATAGGTGCAACTTCCTAAGGTGAATAAACACACAGCAGAGCAGTTTGAAAGAGACGTTCCACCTATGGTTTAGACTCGATCTTACAGCTAATACTTATGTGCCTGTCTGTGGCTGGAAATATCTCTTTCTAGATTCTCCCAAGAAAAGGCTTCTGAACTGCTACATTCACCTATCTGTTTAAAACTCTGTAAGTTCAATATACACCTTGGCAATCATTCTGCTAGATAGCTCTTTTTTTGTTTTAGAGCCAGATATTTCTCATTATACCCTGTACTACCATTTACTGAGGAATATCCAAACGCAGCTTTTTGAAGAATCGTGTTTCTAACTCGCTGAATGTAAACACAGATGCAACTTCGTAAGGTGAACGAATACACAGCAGAGCTGTTTGAAAGACACTTTTTTCCTATGCTTTAGAAGCGATCTTACCGCTAATTCTCATGTGCCTGTATATGGCTGGAAATAACTCTTTCTAGATTCTAAAAAGACAGTGTTTCTGAACGGCTACATTTACACAACTGTTTAACTCGGTAAGTTGAATATACACCTTGACAATCATTCTGCTAGATAGCGCTGTTTTTTTTTTAGAGCCAGATATTTCTCATTACACCATGTTATCCATTTCATGCAGGAATATCCAAACGCAGCTTTTAGAAGAAACGTGTTTCTAACTCGCTGAATCTAAACATAGATGCAACTTCCTAAGGTGAACGAACACACGGCAGAGCAGTTTTACAGAGACATTTATCCTATGCTTTAGAGGCGATCTTACCACTACTTCTTACGTGCCTGTATATGGCTGGAAATATCTCTTTCTAGATTCTGCAAAGAAAGTATTTCTGAACTGCTACATTCACACATCTGTTTAACACTGTATGTTGAATATACACCTTGACAATCATTCTGCTAGAAAGCTCCTTTTTTGTTTTAGATCCAGATATTTCTTATTACACCCTGTACTCCCATTCACTCAGGAATATTCAAACGCAGCTTTTAGAAAAACCGTGTTTCTAACTCGATGAATCTAAACATAGATGCAACTTCCTAAGTTGAGCGAACACACAGCAAATCAGTTTGAAAGAGACGTTTCTTCTGTGGTTTAGACGCGATCTTAACGCTAATTCTTAGGTGCCTGTGTATGGCTATAAACATCTCTTTCTAGATTCTCCAAAGAAAGGGTTTCTGAACTGCTACATTCACCCATTTCTTTAACTCTGTAAGTTGAATATACACCTTGTCAATCATTCTGCCAGATAGCTCCGTTTTTGTTTTAGAACCAGATATTTCTCATTACACCGTGTACTCCCATTCACTCAGGAATATTCCAACGCAGCTTTTATAAGAAACGTGTTTCTAACTCGCTGAATCTAAACTTGGAGGCAACTTCCTAATTTGAAGTGACACACAGCAGTGCAGTTTGAAAGAGACGTTTCTCCTTTGGTTTAGACGCGATGTTACCGCTAATTCTTATGTCCCTTTATATGCCTGAAAATATGTTTTTCTAGATACTCCAAAGACAGAGTTTCTGAACAGCTACATTCACACTTCTGTTTACCTCTGTAAGATGAACATAAAAATTGACAATCATTCTACTAGAAAGCCCCGGTTTTGTTTTAGAGCCAGATATTTCTCATTACACCCTAAAGTCTCCTTCACTCAGGAATATCCAAACACAGCTTTTAGAAGAAACGTGTTTCTTAATCGCTGAATGTAAACATACATGCAACTTCCTAAGGTGAACGAATAAAAAGCAGAGCAGTCTGAAATAGACGTTTCCTCTGTGGTTTACATGCGATCTTACCGCTAATTATTATGTGCCTGTATATGGCTGGAAATATCTCTTTCTAGATTCTGCAAAGAAAGGGATTCTGAACAGCAACATTGACACATCTGTTTCATTCTGTACTTTGAATATACACGTTGACAATAATTCTGCTAGAAAGGTCCGTTTTTGTTTTAGAGCCAGATATTTCTCTTTACACTTTGTACTCCCATTCACTCAGGAATATCCAAACGCAGCTTTTAGAAGAAACATGTTTCTAACTCGGTGAATCTAAACATAGATGCAACATCCTAAGTTGAAACGCACACAGCAGAGCAGTTTGAAAGAGTGGTTTCTCCTTTGGTTTAGACGCGATCTTACCGCTAATTCCTTTGTGCCTGTATACGGCTGGAAATATCTCTTTCTAGATTCTCCAAAAAAGGGCTTCTGTACTGCTACATTTTCACACCTGTTTAACTCTGCATGTTGAGATTACACGTTTACAATCATTCTGCTAGATAGTAACTTTTTTTTTTTTTTTTACAGCCAAACATTTCTCTTTACACACTTTACTCCAATTCACTCAGGAAAATCCAAACGCAGCTTTTAGAAGAAACGTGTTTCCAACTCGCTGAATCAAAACATAGATGACACTTCCTAAGGTGAAAGAACACACAGCAGAGCAGTTTGAAAGAGACGTTTCTCCTGTGGTTGACACGCGATGATACCACTAATTCATATATGCCTGTATATGGGTGGAAATATGTCTTTCTAGGTTCTCGAAAGAAAGAGTTTCTGAACTATTACATTCACATGTCGGTGTTACTCTGTAAGTTGAATATACACCTTGACAATCAATCTGCTAGATAGCTCCGTTTTTATTTTAGAGCCAGATATTTTTCCTTACACCCTGTACTGCCATTCACTCAGGAATATCCAAACGCAGCTTTTAGAAGAAACGTGTTTCTAACTCGCTGAATCTAAACATAGATGCCACTTCCTAAAATGTACGACCATACAGCAAAGCACTTTGAAAAACACGTTTCTCCTGTGGTTCAGACGCGATCTTACCGCTAATTCCTTTGTGCCTGTATAAGGCTGGAAATATCTCTTTCTAGATTCTTCAAAGAAAGTTTTTCCGAACCGCTACATTCACACACCTGTTTAACTCTGCATGTTGAGATTACACGTTGACAATCTTTCTGCCGGATAGCAACGTTTTTGTTTTACAGTCAAACATTTCTCTTTACACCATTTACTCCAATTAACTCAGGAATATCCATACGCAGCTTTTAGAGGAAACGTGTTTCTAACCTGCTGAATCTAAACATAGATGACACTTCCTAAGGTGAACGAAGAGATAGCAGAGCTGTGTGAAAGAGACGTTTCTTCTGTGGGTTAGACGCGATCATACCGCTAATTCTAATGTACCTGTAAATGGCTGGAAATATCTCTTTCTAGATTCACCAAAGAAAGGGTTTCAAAACTGCTACGCTGACACATCTGTTTAACTCTGTAAGTTGAATATACACCTTGACAATCATTTTGCTAGATAGCTCCCTTTTTGTTTTAGAGCCAGGTATTTCTCTTTACACCCTGTACTGCCAATCACTCAGGAATATCCAAACACAGCTTTTACAAGAAACGTGTTTGTAACTCGCTGAATCTAAACATAGATGCAACTTCTTAAGGTGAACGAACACACAGCAGAGCAGTTTGAAAGAGGTATTTCTCCTGTGCTTTAGACGCGAACTTCCCGCTAATTCTTATGTGCCTGTATATGGCTGGAAATACCTCTTTCTAGATTCTCCAAAGAAAGGGTTTCTGAATGGCTACGTTCACACATCTGTTTAAATCTATAAGTTGAATATGCACCTTGATAGTCATTCTGCTAGATAGCTCCGTTTTTACTTTAGAGCCAGATATTTCTCATTACACCCTGTACTCCTATTCACTCAGGAATATCCAATCGAAGCTTTTAGAAGAAACGTGTTGCTAACTCTCTGAATCTAAACATAGATGCAACTTCCTAAGGTGAATGAACATACAGCAGAGCAGTTTGAAAGAGACGTTTCTCCTGTGCTTTTGAAGTGAACTTACCGCTAATTCTTATGTGCCTGTATATTGCTGTAAATATCTCTTTCTACGTCCTCCAAAGAAAGGTTTTCTGAACTGCTACATACACACATCTGTTTAACTCTGCAAGTTGAATATACACTTTCACAATCATTCTGCTAGATATCTCCGTTTTTGTTTTAGAGCCAGATATTTCTCATTGCACCCTGTACATCCATTCACTCAGGTATATCCAAAGGCAGCTTTTATATAAAACGTGATTCTAACTCGCTGAATCTAAAGATAGATGCAACTTCCTGAGGTGGATGAACTCACAGCAGAGCAGTTTGAAAGAGACGTTTCTCCTGAGCTTTAGACGCGATCTTACCGCTAATTCTTATGTGCCTGTATATGGCTGGAAATATCTCTTTCTAGATTCTCCAAAGAAATGGTTTCTACACTGCTGCATTCACACATCTCCTTACCTCTGTGAGTTGAATATACACCTTGACAATTAATCTGCAAGATTGCTCCGTTTTTGTTTTAGAGCCAGATATTTCTCATTGCACCCTGTACTCCCATTCACTCAGGCATTTCCAAACGCAGCTTTTATAAGAAACGTGTTTCTAACTCGCTGAATGTAAACATAGATGCAACTTCCTAAGGTGAAGTGGCACACAGCAGAGCATTTTGAAAGAGACTTTTCTCCTGTGGTTTAGACGCTATCTTACCGCTAATTCTTATGAGACTTTATATGGTTGGAAATATTTCTTTCTAGATTCTCCAAGAAAGGGTGTCTGAAATGCTACATTCACCAATCTGTTTAAGTCTGTAAGTTGAATAGACACCTTGACAATCATTCTGCTAGATAGCTTCGTTTTTGTTTTAGAGCCAGATATTTCTGATTAAAGCCTGTACTCACATTCACTCAGGAATATCCAAACGCAGCTTTTAGAAGAAACGTCTTTCTAACTCGCTGAATCTAAACATAGATGCAACTTCCTAAGTTTAACGAACACACAGCAGAGCAGTTTGAAAGAGACGTTTCTCCTGTGCTTTAGAGGCGATCTTACTGCTAATTCTTAAGTTCCTGTATATGGCTGGAAATACCTCTTTCCAGATTCTCCAAATAAAGGGATTCAGAAGTGCCACATTCACACATCTGTTTAACTCTGTAAGTTGAATATGCACCTGGACAATCATTCTGCTAGATGGCTACGTTTTTGTTTTAGAGCCAGATATTTCTCGTTACACCCTATAATATCTTTCACTCAGGAATATCCAAACGCAACTTTTAGAAGAAACGTGTTTCTAACTTGCTGAATCTAAACATAGATGCAATTTCCTAAGGTGAAGTGACATACAGCAGAGCAGTTTGAAAGAGACGTTTCTCCAGTGGTTTAGACGCGATCTTACCACTAATTCTGATGAGGCTGTATATGGCTGGAATTATCTCTTTGCAGATTGTCCAAAGAAATGTTTTCTGAACTGATGTATTCACATATCTCTTTACCTCTGTAAGTTGAATATACACCTTGACAATCATTCTGTGAGATAGCTCCGTTTTTGTTTTATAGCCAGATATTTCTCATTACACCCTGTACTCCCATTCACTCAGGAATATCCAAACGCAGATTTTAGAAGAAACGTGTTTCTAACTTGCTGAATCTAAATATAGATGCAACTTCCTCAGTTGAGCGAACACACAGCAGAGCAGTTTGAAAGAGACGTTTATCCTGTGCTTTTGAAGCGGAATTACCGCTAAATCTTAAGTGCCTGTACATGGCTGGAAATATCTCTATTTTCTCCAAAGAAAGGTTTTCTGAACTGCTACATTCTCACATCTGTTTAACTCTGTAAGTTGAATATGCACCTTGATAATCATTCTGCTAGATGGCTCCGATTTTGTTTTAGAGACAGATATTTCTCATTACACCCTGTACTCCCATTCACTCAGGAATATCGAAACGTAGCTTTTACAAGAAACGTGTTTCTAACTCGCTGAATGTAAATATAGATGCAACTTCCTAAGGTGAACGTACACACAGCAGAGCATTTTGATAGAGACATTTCTCCTGTGGTTTAGACGCGAAATTACCGCTACTTTTTATGAGCCTGTATATGGCTGGAAATATCTCTTTCTAGATTCTAGAAATTAGGTTTTCTGAACTGCTATACTCACAGGTCTGTGTAACACTGTAAGTTGAATATATACCTTGGCAACAATTCTGTTTAATAGCTCCATTTTTGTTTTAGAGTCAGATATTTCTCATTTAACACTGTACTCCCATTCACTCAGAAAAATCCAAAGGCAGCTTTTAGAAGAAATGTTTTTCTAACACGCTGAATCTAAATATAGATGCAATTACCTAAGGTGAACGAACACACAGCAGAGTAGTTTGAAAGAAACGTTTCTCCTGTAGATTAGACGCGATCTTACAGTTAATTCATATATGTCTGTATATGGCTGAAATATCTCTTTCTAGATTCTCCAAAGAAAGTGTTTCTGAACTGCCACTTTCACATATCTGTTCTACTCTGTAAGTTGAATATACACCTTGACAATCATTCTGCTAGATAGCTAGGTTTTTGTTTTATAGCGACACATTTCTTGTTATACCCTATAATCCCATTCACTCAGGAATATCCAAACGTAGCTTTTAGAAGAAACGTGTTTCTAACTCGCTGAATCTAAACATGGATGCAACTTCCTAAGGTGAAGTGCCACACAGCAGAACCGTTTGAAATAGGCGTTTCTCCTGTGGTTTACACGCGATATTACCGCTAATTATTCTTTCCCTGTATATGTCTGGAAATACATCTTTCTGGGGTCTACAGAGAAAGGTTTCCTGAACTGCTACATTCACACATCTGTATTACTCTGTAAGTTGAAAATGCACCTTGAAAATCATTCTGCTAGAAAGCTCCGTTTTTGTTTTAGAGGCAGATATTTCTCATTACGCCCTGTACTCCCATTCATTCAGGAATATCCAAACGCAGCTTTTACAAGAAACGTGTTTCTAACTCACTGAATCTAAACATAGATGCAACTTCTTAAGGTGAACGAACACACAACAGAGCAGTTTGAAAGAGATATTTCTCCTGTGCTTTAGACGTGAACTTCCCGCTAAGTCTTATGTGCCTGTATATGGCTGGAAATATGTCTTTCTAATTCCTCCAAGGAAAGGTTTTCTGAACTGCTACATTCACAAATCTGTTTAACTCTATAAGTTGAATATACACCTTCACAAATATTCTGCTTGATATCTTTGTTTTTGTTTTAGAGATAGAGATTTCTCATTGCACCCTGTATTCCCATTCACTCAGGCATATCCAAACGCAGCTTTCATAAAAAACGTGTTTCTAACTCGCTAAATCTAAACATTGATGCAACTTCCTAAGATCAACAAACACACAGCAGAGCAGTTTCAAAGAGACATTTCTCCTGTGCTTTAGAGTCGATCTTACCGCTAATTCTTAAGTTCCTGTATATGGCTGGAAATATCTCTTTCTAATTTCTCCAAAGAAAGGTTTTCTGAACTGCTACATTCTCACATCTGTTTAACCATGTAAGTTGAATATGCACCTTGATAACCATTCTGCTAGATAGCTCCGTTGTTTTTGTTTTAGATCCAGATATTTCTCATTACACCCTGTACTCCCATTCACTCAGGAATATCCAAACGCAGCTTTTAGAAGAAACGTGTTTCTAACTCGCTGAATCTAAATACAGATGCAAATTCCTAAGGTGAACTAACACACAGTAGAGCAGTTTGAAAGAGACGTTTTTCCAGTGGTTTAGACGCGATTATACAGCTAATACTTTTGTGACTATAGATGGCTGCAAATATCTGTTTCTAGATTCACTAAAGAATGGGTTTCTGAACTGCTACATTCTGACATCTCTTTAACTCTGTAAGTTGAATAAACGCCTTGACAATCATTCTGCTACATAGCTCCGCTTTTGTTTTAGAGCCAGATATTTCTCATTACACCCTGTACTCCCATTGACTCAGGAATTTCCATATGCAGCTTTTGGAAGAAAATTGTTTCTAACTCGCTGAATCTAAACCTAGATGCAACTTCCTAAGGTGAAGGAACACAGAGTAGAGCAGTTTGAAAGAGACGTTTTTCCTGTGGTTTAGACGCGATCTTACCGCTAATTATTATGTGCCTGTATATTGCTGGAAAGATCTCCTTCTAGATTTTCCAAAGAAAGGGTTTCTAAACTGCTACATTCACGTATCTGTTTATCTCTGTGTTTTGAATGTACACCTTGACAATCATTCTGCTACATAGCTCCATTTTTGTTTTAGAGCCTGATATTTCTCATTACACACTGTACAAGCATTAACTCAGGAATATCCAAACGCAGCTTTTAGAAGAAACGTGTCTCTAACTCGCTGAATCAAAACATAGACGCAACTTCCTAAGGTGAACGAACAGAAATCATAGCAGTTTCAAAGAGACGTTTTCCTGTGGTTTAGACGTGATCTTACCGCTAATTCTTATGTGCCTTTATATGGGTGGAAATATCTCTTTCTAGATTCTCCAAAGAAAGGGTTTCTGCACTGCTACATTCACATCTCTGATTAACTATGTAAGTTGAATATACACCCTGACAATCATTCTGCTAGATAGCTCCGTTTTTGGTTTAGATCCAGATATTTCTCATTACACCCTGTACTCCCATTCACTCAGGAATATCCAAACAAAGCTTTTGGAATAAACGTGTTTCTAACTCCCTGAATCTAAACATAGATGCAATTTCCTAAGACAAATGAACACACAGCAGAGCAGTTTGAAAGAGACGTTTCTTCTGTGGTTTAGACCCGATCTTACCGCTAATTTTCTGTGCCTGTATATTTGTGGATATATCTCTTTCTAGATTCTCCAAAGAAAGGGTTTCTGAACTGCAACATTCACACATCTGTTTACCTCTGTAAGTCGAATATACACCTTGACAATCATTCTGTTAGAAAA
>NW_016108435.1:50415-52574 GCF_001604975.1 Cebus imitator
TTTGAAAGAACAGTTTCTTCTGTGGTTTAGACCCGATGTACTGCTAATTCTTATGTGCCTGTATATGGCTGGAAATATCTCTTTCTAGATTCTCCAAAGAAGGAGTTTCTGAACTGCTACATTCACACATCTGTTTACCTCTGTAAGTTTAATATCCTCCTTGACAATCATTCTGCTAGATAGCTCCGTTTTTGTTTTAGATCCAGATATTTCTCATTACACCCTGTATTGCCATTCACTCAGAAATATCGAAACACAGCGTTTAGAAGAAACGTGTTTCTAACTCGATGAATCTAAAAACTGTTGAAACTTCCTAAGGTGAAGGAACACACTGCAGAGCAGTTTGAAAGAACAGTTTCTTCTGTGGTTTATAGGCTATCTTACCGCTAATTCTTATGTGCCTGTATTTGGCTGGAAACGTCTCTTTCTAGATTCTCCAAAGAAATGGTATCTGAACTGCAACATTCACACATCTCTTTACCTCTGTGAGTTGAAGAAACACCTTGACAATCATTCTGCTAGATAGCTCCGTTTTTGTTTCAGTTCCAGATATTTCTCATTACACCCTGTAGTCCCATTAACTCAGGAATATCTAAACGCAGCTTTTAGAAGAAACGTGTTTCTAACTCAGTGAATCTAAACATACATGCAACTTCCTATGGTGAAGTGACACACAGCAGGGCAGTTTGAAAGAGACGTTTCTCCTGTGGTTTACACGCGATACTACTGCTAATTCTTATTTGCCTGTATATGTTTGGAAATATCTCTTTCCAGATTTTCCAAAAAAGGGTTTCTGAACTGCTACATTCTTGCCTCTCTTTAACTCTGTAAGTTGAATATGCAGCTTGACAATCATTCTGCTAGATACCTCCGTTTTTGTTTTAGAGTGAGATATTTCTCATTACACCTTGTACTCCTATACACTCAGGAATATCCAAACGCAGCTTTTAGAAGAAAACGTGATTCTAACTCGCTGAATCTAAACATAGATGCAACTTCCTAAGGTGTGCGAAGACACAGCAGAGCAGTAAGAAACAGACGTTTCTCCTGTGGTTTAGATGAGATCTTATCGCTAATTCTTATGTGCCTGTATATGGCTAGAAATATCTCCTTCTAGATTCTCCAAAGAAAAGTTCCTAAACTGCAACATTCACACATCTGTTTAACTCTGTAAGTTGAATATACCCCTTGATAAACATTCTGCTACATAGCTCCGTTTTTGTTTTAGATCCAGATATTTCTAATTTCACCATGTACTCCCATTTACTCAGGCATATCCAAACGCAGCTTTTGGAATAAACGTGTTTCTAACTCGCTGAGTCTAAGCATGGATACAACTTCCTAAGGTGAAGTGACACACAGCAGAGCTGCTTGAAGTAGACGATTCTCCTGTGGTTTAGTCGCAATCTTCCGCTAATTTATAAGTGTCTGTATATGGCTGGAAGAATCTCTTTCTAGATTCGCCAAAGAAAGGGTTTCTGAACTGCAACATTCACACATCTATTTACATCTGTAATTTGAATATACACCTTGACAATCATTCTGCTAGATAGCTCCGTTTTTGTTTTAGGTGCAGATATTTGTCATTGTTCCCTGTACTTCCATTCACTCAGGAATATCCAAACACAGCTGTTAGAAAAACGTCTTTCTAACTCGGTGTATCTAAACAGAGATAAAACTTCCTAAGGTGAATGAACACACAGCAGAGAAGTTTGAAACAGTCGTTTCTCCTGTGATTTTGACCCGATCTTACCACTAATTCTAATGTTCCTGTATATGGCTGGAAATATCTCTTTCTAGATTCTCCAGAGAAAGGGTTTCTGAAATGCTACATTCACACATCTGTTTAAATCTGTAAGTTGAATATACTCCTTGACAGTCATTCTGCTAGATGGCTCCGTTTTTGTTTTAGAGCCAGATATTTCTCGTTACACCCTGCACGCACATTCACTCAGGAATATCAAAACGCTGCTTTTAGAAGAAAAGTGTTTCTAACTCTCTGAATGTAAACATAGATGCAACTTCGTACGGTGAACGAACACACAGCAGAGCAGTTTGAAAGAGACATTTCTTCTGTGGTTTAGACGCGATCTTACCGCTAATTCTTATGTGCCTGTATATGGCTGGAAATATCTCTTTCTAGATTCTCCAAAGAAAGG
>NW_016108435.1:52779-55045 GCF_001604975.1 Cebus imitator
TCCTAAGGTCAACGAACACACAGCAGAGCAGTTTGAAAGTGACGTTTCTCATGACGTTTAGACGCGATCTTACCGCTAATTCCTATGTGCCTGTAAATGGCTGGAAATATCTCTCTCTAGATTCTCCAAAGAAAGGTTTTCTGAACTGCAACATTCACACATAGTTTTAACTCTGTAATTTGAACATACACCTTGACAGTCCTTCTGCTAGATAGCTCTGTTTTTTTTTAGAGCGAGATATTTCTCATTACACCCTGCACTGCATTTACTCAGGAATATCCAAACGCAGCATTAAGAAGAAACGTGTTTCTTACTCGCTGAATCTCAACATAGACACAACTTACTAAAGTGAACGAACACACAGCAGAGCAGTTTGAAAGAGGCGTTTCTCCTGTGATTTAGACGCTATCTTAACGCTAATTCTTATATGCCTGTTTATGGCAGGAAATGTCTCTTGCTAGATTGGCCAAATAAAGGGTTTTTGAACTGCAACATTCACACACTTGTGTAACTCTGTAAGTTGAATATGCACGTTGACAATCATTCTGCTAGATAGCTCTGTTTTTGTTTTAGATCCAGATATTTCTCTTTACACATTGTACTCCCATTCACTCGGGAATATCCAAACTCAGCTTTTAGAAGAAACGTGTTTCTAACTCGCTGAATCTAAACATAGATGCAACTTCCTAAGGTGAACGAACACAGCAGAGCAGTTTGAAAGAGATATTTCTCCAGTGGTTTATGTCTGGTAGAGGACTTTTGGCCCGGTTCCCCAGCCATGTGGAAAGGGCCTAATTCCCGATAAGGAAAGCCCTTCCTCCCCCACAGGGAGGGTCCCTTATCTCACTCTATTCTGGCCCCGCCCAAGACCAGCAACCTTCCCGCCCAGCGGCCCACCTGCTCTCCCGTAACCTCCCGTCCCACAAGCTCTGGCCTGGCAGGCTTCCTGCTCAGCAAACAACCTAGCCAATTACTACCTGCCAGGTCAGCTCTCCTACCGCCCCAGGCCCTCTGTCCCTATAAAACCGACCGAACAAGGAAAGCACGCGCGATTCATCCCTGTCCGTCTGAGTCGCCCGGAGATCCCAATGAAGTCGGTACCAGCCACCACGCGTCCTGCCTCGTATCTACTGGGTGCCTGCCTCAGTGGGTTGGGGTCCCACAACCAAGGGTCGCACAGTTTAGACGTGATCTTACACCTAAATCTTATGTGCCTCTATACCGCTGCAAATAACTTCTTCTAGATTCTCCAAGGGAAGGATTTCTGAAATGCTACGTGCACGCATCTGTTTAACTCTATAAGTTGAATATACACCTTCACAATCATTCTGCTATATAGCTCCGTTTTTGTTTTTCAGCAAGATATTTCTCATTGCAACCTGTACTCCCACCCACTCCGGAATATCCGAACGCAGCTTTTAGAAGAAACGCGTTTCTAGCCCGCTGAATCTAAACATAGATGCAACTTCCTAATGTGAACGAACACACAGTCGAGCAGTTTGAAAGAGACGTTTCTCCTGTTGTTTAGACGCGATCTTACAGCTAATTCTTATATGCCTGTATAGGGCTGAAAATATCGCTTTCTAGATTCTACAAAGAAAGGGATTCTGTACTGCTACATTCACACATATATTTAATTTTGTAAGTTGAATATACACCTTGACAATCATTCTGGTAGATAGTTCCATATTTGTTTTTGGGCAACATATTTCTCATTACACCCGGTACTACCATTCACTCAGAAATATCCAAACCCAGCATTTAGAATAAACGTGTTTCTTACTCGCTGAATCTAAACATAGATGCAACTTCCTTAGGTGAATGAACAAACAGCAGAGCAGTTTGAAAGAGAGGTTTCTCCTGTGCTTTACACGCGACCTTACTGTTAATTGTTATGTGCCTGTATATGGCTGGAAATATCTCTTTCTAGATTCTCCAAAGAAAGGGTTTCTGAACTGATACATTGACACATCTGTTTAACTCCATAAGTTGAATACACACCTTGACAACCATTCTGCTAGATAACTCCATTCTTGTTTTAGAGCCAGATATTTCTCTTTACAACCTGTATTCCCATTCACTCAAGAATATGGAAACGCAGGTTTTAGAAGAAACGTGGTTCTAATTCGCTGAATATAAACTTAGGTGCAACTTCGTAAGGTGAACGAACACACAGCAGAGCAGTTTGAAAGACACGTTTCTCCTTTGGTTTACACGCCATCTTACTGCTAATTCTTATGTGCCTGTATGTGGCTGGAAATATCTC
>NW_016108436.1:0-17095 GCF_001604975.1 Cebus imitator
ATTGACAGCAAATTAAATCATGTAACAGGCTTTCAAATATCCTTGTCATAATGAGCCTAACAAAGTAATCAGGTCACTGCTACAAATCTAAAATTATAATTTATATTAAGAAACTGCAAATATATGCTCATTGTATATTTGCATTTTAATAGTTAATTATTATTATATTTCTTTTATTTCACTTGAGAGATTTAGTGTACCAGATACTGCACTATGCTTTGTAGGAATGGTCTTATAATGATTTATTACCCATTGTTGACATGTAGTTTATTGCAGGTCTTAGAGAAGTTGCTGTGGATATATTCAACTTGCTGACTGAAGGAATCTACTGTGTGCCTGGCAATGGGATTGGTGATGGAGATACAGCATTTAGCAAGACATTTGTGTTGCCTAACCTCATGGAGCTTAGAGTCTATAGTTTTATTGATCTAAAGGAGATGTCCATTACCACTCTTTATGACACTTTCTAAAGGTCCTGTTAGGAAAGTAAGTGCAGTTGGTTACAGTGAGCTCTCCTCTCCTCTGCCATTATACTTTATTGTCAGTCACCCCTTATTATCACTGGTTTCATGGTACGGAGAAATAAAAACTCATTCTCTTTTTAAAAAATATTGAGACTCCTCTGATTCTTAAAAGCGAAATTTCCCTGCCTTAATTATAAACTCTAAACTATGAAGTGAAATATAGGAATGCACCAAAATACTCATTTTTATAAAAACATGAAGTATTTGGAAAAATGAAAAGAAGTTAACATTTACGTGATACTGACCTCTTTCAGTGAAGTGATACAGGCATAACAGCAGTGAACTGATAACATATCAATTTCCCAGTCCAAGTACGTTATTTCCCACAAATAGAAATCTTCATTACAAACCATTTCTGAAACTTTTCTACATTTAAATGAAGGGATGGTCTGCTTCCAAAAATCAGTGTTTCTCTGGGAAGCCTATCAAACACAGGACAATGGCGATGGGGGTTTCCCAATAAATAAATAAATACATTTTTACTTATACCATGGTTAAAAATATGTATATGACATATGAACTCTATTTTTTGAAAAAATTCTTTTAACATGGCATTTTCTATTATAATAATCCTACAATTGTCCTTCTTTTTACATTAGGTTTATCTAACATTATAATTCAAAACAGTCTCAGAAAGAAAGCAAGATTGGATTTAAATTAAAATTGCACAACTATTGCTACCTTAAACTGAAGGTGAGGTACTTGGGTGCAATTTCTGCTAAAGGACACACTAGTGACCTAGAAAACATTGGCATAACCATTATTTTGATGATTTCCCCAGTTTTAGAAAAATAGGAGTTCCAGCATCTAACAGCTGTCTGTATAAAGATTTCTCTTGAAAGGCTTTCCACTGTATATCTTTCCAAGGTAAAGACATCTGAGAAAAAAGATGGCTGTCTGTAAATTTAAAAAAGTCAAATGCAGGCCAAGACTTTCATCCTGCTGTAATAGCTTCAAATGCATCTGTCTAGTCACATATGTAAATGACTGGAAATTTTTTCCTCATAAAATAGAATACAACATATTATCATTACAAATAATTTAGCTTAAGGGGCTATATTTTCACCAGACATAAATAGAAAATTAAGTTACTTCCCAGTATTATATATTGCTTATTGCCTGATGAAAATGTACAAATGTAATCAATAATGGAGCCAGGGTTATATTTCCTGAAATAGAACAATGGGAAAAAGAAAATGGAGATGTTGTGTTATCCTCGAAAGGTTTTATTCTGATTCATAAGAGTTTTTAGATAATTAAATGTGAAGCTAAAATTTTCAACATAATTTATAAAATGATAATCCACAAAAGCATATATTCCTTTAACTGGCATGATTTTTCCACTCATCTAACATTGTCAGTCCAGTTTTACAGTCCTTATTCCACAATACCCAGTGACAAAACAATTATTTAAATTGACTCTATTCAGTGGAATACTGTTTCTTCCTTTATTTTTCTTCATATTACCTAACTTTACTACCTGACTTTAGAGTCTAGAGTGATGATGTTTCAGATGTGATTCTCCATCATTTTAAACTGGTTTCAAAGATCTTTGTAAAGAATAATTAGATTATAACATTTTTATTTCATGTTGTTTGAATTTTGCATTTTTGGAAACTCATAAACAATGTAAATTCACACATTTGTTAAATAAATAACATGCTTTCAGGATAGGATATAATCAAAAATATCATTTCCCAGAAAACTTTCCCAACTATTTTTTTAAAATTAACAAATATTATGAATAAAATGATCACCCAAATGTAGAAATAAACAATTTATGTAAAGACTAAGATCCTTAAAAGAAATGCCAAATTTGTTCATCAATGCTAAAATTGTTACTGAATATTAAGTTTTGATAAGTTCAAATGTCACTAATTTTCTAACCTTTAAAATGTATTACTTACATAACTTCAGGAAGAACTTAGGTTTTATATTTTAACCCTATGTCTGTTATTGATTTAATTTAAACAAATTTCAATACAGTGTTACAATGTAGTGCTCTATTTCTCATTATTCTGCCAAATAACCAAATAGAGAATTACTACGTCTTGTATGTTGCTTATCTAAAGATCGGCATGTAAAAATTGTTTGTTCCTTCAAGGAACAGAGAGAGAATCCATTTGGATATAAACAGGAAGACCAGTTACTTAAGATAAAATAGAGTTTGGGTTCAGGCGCAGTGGTTCACGCCTGTAATCCAGCACTTTGGGAGGCCATGGTGGGCTGATCACCTGAGGTCGGGAGTTCGAGACAAGCCTGACCAACATGAAGAAACCCCAGCTCTACTAAAAATACAAAAAGTTAGCTGGGTGTGGTGGCACATGCCTGTAATCCCAGCTACTCCGGAGGCTGGGCAGGAGAATCACTTGAAGCTGGGAGGCAAATGTTGTGGTGAGCTGAGATCGCGCCATTGCACTCAAGCCTGGGCAACAAGAGAGAAACTCCATCTCAAAAAAAAAAAAAATAATAATGTTTGGTTTTCTCTGGAATAAGTTTAGAAAAGAAATGTAGGCTTTATAAATCTGGTATACTACAACAACTGTTCAGAGAGAGAGTGAGAGAGAGAACATTCTTTTCATTTAACATCTTATGGACAAATAAATCTTTTGGGAAATCTATGTATATTTACACTGCATATCAAAAAATGAAAGATCATTTATCACATATTTATAATATGCCACTGTTATCATAATGGAAATATTTTTGACACTTTTCATTAGTTGAATAAACTCTTCTTTATTTGGAAACCAAGGAACTCGTGAAGGTAAAAAGATAATAAACAACATTTTACTTATTTTTATATATTCTGCATGCTAACTCTTCATTCTAATATACTGAGTTGAGGAACAAGACAATAAAATGGATTCAATAAAATCAAACAGAAATTTCCAAGATATATGATTAGAATAAATATGTTTGCAACCCAATCTCTACTATGTATATAAAATATATGTATACTGTCCATTAAACGTCATAATTAAAATCATGAGCTCCAAGCATTACAAGAATCAAAAGTAAGTATGGTTTCAGATTGGAGTGTTTTAAATACTTCTAATTAAATGAAAATGTATACTCTTTGGGTGTGCATTCAATTCTCCAAATATTTATTTATTTAACCAACCAACCAACCAATGTTTGAACATCGACTACATGTTATGAGCAATAAAAGGTGCAAGATAAACACTGATAGCTAGGAAACTGTGTTGTCTCTCCATATGCTGAGTCAAACAGGTCTCAATGTGATTATGGGTTCTACAAATGATAACAAGTACAAAAGGGGCAAGTGGAAGCTCAACTCTTCTTGAAAGGTTGAGAATACCTTCATATAAATGCCATTGTGGACATGACTTCACCCTTAAAACTGCACAGGTGTGTGCCAAGTAGAAAAATTCCTGGTAAACAAATGAAGTAGTATGAACACTGACATGGCTATGTGAAAGACAATGTCTTGAAACCTAAACATGAGTTTGGAGAGATTGTCTAGGGTACGGATCATGGAGGAACTGTTCAAGGCAACAGGAGCCACAAATAGGTTTTAAGGTAGAGTACTATGAACAGACTCCTTTTTTGAAGGACCAAGGTAGTGTGATTGTGACTGATAAATCCTAAGGATTTCAGTTTGGAGGCAGTGTGACAAGTTAGGAAACCATTAAAACATTCTACGTAAAAGTGAATGCCTAGAATCAGGCAACAGTGGTGGAACTGGCGAGAAGCACATATGTTTTAAAATGCGTAGGAGTATGAATAAAGGAAACTGTTCACTGACTGAATGTTAAAAGGAGGAATTGAGGATGCCTCTTAGATTTTTAATTTCCCAAACTAGCACCTTGCTTAACTATCCTTGGTAAATTGGAATTGACTTTTTAAATGCTGGGTCAGTTCTCTGTACACAAATCCCTGCCAAAATAATTACGGTTGTAGAATACAGTGCTATTTTTCCAAAATATTCTCATTCCAATCCCATAACTCCTTGGAATATATGAAATATAACAATATGTTCTTTAAAAAGTTTTAAAAATCATAGATCCCACTGTTGCTCTACCTCCATTTCTTCCTGCCTCTTTATAAGAAGTTCTAGGGATTCGGGGCCTTCTCAAGGAAAAAGATAAAACCGCAATAAGATAGCACACACAAGCTTTATTTGGATGACACTTTGATAGGTTTTCATGTAGAGGAAGTCCCTCACAGCAAGAGACTCTGCAGAGGCTTCTCTGCAGAAGGGCCATCCTTCAGAAAGTGAGGAAAGCAAGGTAACTTCTAGGGGAAAGAGGAATCAGAGAGGGGGGTTACATGTCTAGGCACTGTCACTTAGTCACAAGATGAATAGTCTCTGGGTCAGAGATCTTCAGAGAGCAACATCAGCTTGGAGTCTTTATAGCCCTGGGGTTTATATCTTATCTATGGCTAACAGATGCTGGGCACAGTTTTACTAGGTATGGAAAGC
Source organism: Cebus imitator (assembly GCF_001604975.1). Classification (NCBI taxonomy): domain Eukaryota; kingdom Metazoa; phylum Chordata; class Mammalia; order Primates; family Cebidae; genus Cebus; species Cebus imitator. The sequence continues at coordinate 4,972 of NW_016108436.1, forward strand.
AGGAAAACTATAATTAGCTAAAAATTTGCTTTTTTGGTCTATGCTTAAAAATATTGAATGTACAAAAATTTGAGTTTGGTGCCCATGAGGTTTGAAATAATTAGACTCAGTCTGCTTTTTTAAAAAGTAAAAGTAAATAAATAAACTCTAGGGGCCTGTATACAGAGGTCTATTTTTGTCATATTTACGTAATACACTAAATATATGCTAATGAGTTTTTCTCTATAAGATTACAGTATGTAGATATGTGGGTATTCTATCTGAGATTTTTCCACACTTGACTGCACAATTCCTGTGACCCAAATCCATATCCCTCAGAAATCTATCTGGACATTACAATTTATTAATTCACATATACATTCCCTCAGCAGAAATATGCATATATATGTATATATATGCCAAGCACTTTTTTAGATGATATCATAAGAGACTACAAAACTTAGTTCCTGCTTTCAGTGAATCCTGATGTTGACCAAAGTTTAACACACAAACAAATATAGTACATTAAACAGCTAGATAGTATCAAGTAATTCAAAGGTAAAACAGGGTCACTGACAGGAATTCAAAGAATTGCCTAGCATGCTACTTTAGAGGTACAGTCAGAAATGGACTCTGAAAAGGTGCCACTTAAGGCTGAGAGAAAAATGATAAAAAAGAGGCAAGAGATGCTACACTTTATGTGCTGAATTGATTCACTTATATGGTTTTTAGTGTTGGTGCACTACATGAATTCGGGGCCAGTTATGGTAATAGAGCCATGGCTGTTGAAGGATGTGAACATGAAGGCAGTGATACTTCGGAAGAACAATCCAATGGATTCTAAGCCTAATGCCTTCATTGTCTTCAAGCCTGACTGCTTATGGTTAAGAATTATGGGAAAGGTTTTCATGCACATGAGAAAAATGGATTCAGCCTCATAGCTGTGCCATAATTGCAGGCCTGTGCAATGTATATAAAGCAGCATAATGTTGACCTGACGGACCAGCCATTTTTTTCCCATGGCTAGAGATGTACATGAAATAATTTTTAATTATGCTGATAGTCCACCATATATAGAAGGTGAACACAATGTAAGTGGTACACACAGTGTAAGTGATGCTTGGAATACCCAGTCAATGATTACTTAGGCACTTTCACTGCAATCAACCTGGGGTCCTAAATAACAGGACAATACTGAAAGGTCATAAAATGCTTGGAAAGAAAGGCATTCCTAGTAGCTTGAGAAAATTGGTATTCCTTTAGGCTGTAAGGAAAAGATGAAATATCACTATACTCAAATGATACACTAGTTATTCTTCTCAGGACTGGTGAGGTACATTAATTACCTCAGGTATGTTTTGGTCATTGTCCAGCCAGGGCTGAACAATCTTACCAAAGAGGAAATGACTATGGGGATGATAAATCCAATGCATTTTAGCACAAGCAACTTCACTGCTATCAAGTTGGGAAGCAAAAGTGCACAGTTACAACAAAAGGTATCATGCATTTTGAGCAGAAAAGTTTTAGCCTGATGGTCTTAATGATCCTTTGGATTTTAGAGGAATACTTGAAACTACTGCATTGAACTGATAGACAACCCATTCTTCCCAGATCTGTACACAAACTCAGGACCAGGTTTAGCATTATTCAGCATGTGTTATAGGATATGAACATACAAAGTGATGCTTAGGAAGATAGATGTAATAGATATAAAAACTGGCATTTTCATTGCCATCAAGCCAGGCTGGCAATCAGTGGAGTGTTTAACAAGACAGATGTCAAACATCTGAACAGAAGGGATTCAGGTCCATAAGCGTAACATTCATTCTGACCTGTGAGGAACAACAGAAATAGCACCACAATGATATGATTTACTGTCCATCCTTCCCAGTGCTGGTGAAGTACATCCAGTGGAATGTAACGAGTCAGATGTTAGAAATCTAAACAGAAGGGTGTCGGATTCATGGACATATCATTTTTATTACATGTGAGAAGAAACACAAATAGCACTATATTGACTTGATAGACTTAACATTCTTCCCATGGCTAGTGAAGTACACGTCTAGCAGGTGCTGAAGGAGGTGAACATGGGTAGATGATGCTTGGGAAGAACAACCCAATGGATTATAAATCATGCATATTCATTGCCATCAAACTGGGCTATGTCTAGCAGGGCATTATGAGTGAAGTCACTAAGCATTTTGAACAGAAGGGATACTGATTCATGTCCGTGACATTGCTTCAAAACTGTGATGAACATCTGAAGCAGCAGTATGATAACCTGGTAGATTAGCCATTTTTCCTAGTTCTGATGTACTACGTTAACTTAGAGTTAGTTGTATTCACTGTCCAGAAGTTGCGGAAGAATGTCTAAAGAGCTAAAATAATGCTTTAAATCACCAATTCACAATTTTCCCAGAGATGATTAAATAAATAAACTCAAGGACTTTTGTGGCCATTGGCCAACAGGAATGAAAAGCAGTAAACACAGGACAAGTCATGTTTCAGAAGAAAACATTTGGTGTGTGCTTCCTTGAGGTGGCCGCCAGGGCCCATGAAATGAATGGAATGTAGGGAGTACTGCAGCAGTGCAGAGATGGAGTAAATCTAGACATGTTTGTTTTGTACCTTCTCAGGTACAAAATGCTAACAATAACTGTTCTGTCAGCAAGAGAGACAGAGACTACAGATGGCTATGGGGTAGATTCCCTAGTGGGAGGGCCCTGAACATAGCTGGCAAGTGAGACTGATGCTGGTAGCCCTGGGAGCCACAAAGGAGTCTTGAGAGGAACAGACACTGACTCTAGAGTGGGCTTTGCTTACCCAGTGGACGATTCAAATGCTTAGAGTGTCATTTTTAAAAAAATAGGACAAACATTTTTGTTTGATACTACATGGATTTGGACAGCTGACGGTCATTTCTTCAGACCAAGGAATAAACTGCACATCTCATCATGTCCAACAATGTGCAGAGAGATTCCTCCTCAGTGTAATAGTTTGATAGAGTAATAGAATAGGGAGTTAAAACATTGGTTGTCTAAAACTGGGAGAGATGAAAGCATTCAGGGCTACCTTGTATGCCTTCATGAGTGTGTGCTGACACTCCATATGAGTGGGACTAAAGGCTTGTCTTCACTAGATTTTCTCTGTTTTTCTGGTTGATCTGGGGAAGAAGAAGAGGGGAAGATGCTGCTATGACTATGAAATTCTTGCCAAGGGAGGAGTACACTGGTATAACGAGTATAATTTTTTCTTTCTTCCCCAAATCCCCTCAAAAAATTTTTTTTCTCTTCTACCTGATGCAGTGGTGCTAGGACTAGGGCTGCAATGACAAGTACTGGAACCTGGGATGATTTCTATCCAAGAAACTGGAAAAATGTTTTTAAACCTTATGGCAGAATTTCTAAGGGCCTAAGGGGAGTGGATTGTGCCTTCATCCCCATCTAGCAAAACTGGGACTAAAAGTGAATGCAGCTACATTGCCTAGTGGTAAAAATAGCTCACCAGCTCTGCACCTACATAACTTTGTCCTATTTGAATAGGAATTAACTAAGGAGGAAGTACTTGCTAGGCTAGTATTGCTGCTTGCAATATAAACCAGCACACACAGTGGCAATTCTAGTGTTCCTTCCAAAGGTGAAAAAATTTGAGAATCAATGGAGAGAAGGAGAAATAATGGCTGAGGATAAAAAAAAAGAATAAATGATTTATAAATTGGGAAAATCGAACATTACATTAACACCTTGAAAGGGGCTCAGAGCAAGAGACTGCATTGTCTCTTAGCTCAATTTTAACAGATGCCTGAATGGATGAAGCTGTTTCCCAACACCACTCTTGCTTTTGGAACCTGACGGGCGTGAAAGAAAACTTGCAAACCTGAGTGGCCTCACCACAGGAAACAATAATACAATCTGATGGACTGGACTAAGTACTAATGATTAAATAGGATTCTAGTAATATGGCGGTCTCTTTTGAGTTGTATGCCCTTCTGATATAAGGAATTCTCTGGGTTCAAAGACTGGTGATATTGGGAAATCTGTTTTGGTGTTTGCCCCTGTTTCCTGGCATACAACTCCTAAAATCCTTGGAATCTCCAAAGTGCTGTCTTTTTGTATGCTAATGTTGACTGGTAGCTTCAGGATGGGGACAGTTACTGGAAAGACAAAGGCATGATTAGAGGGTTGGGATTTTCAGCCCCTCCCCCTCAACCTCTGGGAACTGAAGACAAATTGATCATCAATGGCCAATTGTTTAATTAATCATGCCTACATAATGAAGCCTCCATAAAAACCCAAGAGACAAGTTCCGAGAGCTTCCAGAGAGCTGAACATGTGGAGTTTCTTTGAGGGTGGTGCTCCCAGGAAGGGCATGGAAACTCACTCTGTGCTTCTTCCCCCATTCCAAGACCTATGCATCTCTTCAACTGTATCATTTGTAATATTCTTTACCGTAAACCGGTAAACTCTTTTTTTAAAAGGCCAGGCCCAGTGACTCACACCTGTAAAGCCAGCACTTTCGGAAGCCAAGGCAGATTCGCTTGAGCCTCTGAGTTTGAGGCTGCAGTGAGCTATGATCATATCATTGCAACAGAGTGATCAAACATGAAAAAAACACATCAATTCAATCTGAGCCAGTCACCTTCATTGCCTTCAAGCTTGTCAGCTTAGGGTGGAAATTTAGAAGACAGGATGTCAAGTGCTTTGAGAAAAAAGGATTCGGCCTCAATAAAATTCCTACAGGACTATGATGAACTCTGAAGCAGCACTACATTGATGTGATACAACAGTCACTGTTCCAAAACAGATGAAGGACAAAAACAAAAGACCAGTTCTAGTGACTGTTCAACAGACCATGTAGGGGATGACAAAAAGGTTAGTGGCACTTAAGGTGAGTAATTCAATGGATTCTCTTTAAGGCCTTATCATATCCCTCAAACTGGGAGGTATACAACAGGGGGTTATAAGAAATGTCACAAGGCACACTCAGCAGAAGTGATTCAGATACATGGGGAGAATGTGACTTTGGGACTTTGAGGAATACCAGAAGCAAACATAAATTGAAATAAAAGACTGTACAGTCTTCTGAGGAATAGTATATTACATGAATTCACAGCTGATTATAGCCTGTGTGAAACATCAATAAAAGGAATTGAATACAGGCCAAGTGAAGCTTAAGGAGAGCTACAGAGCAATGTAATCCTAGCAACATTATTGTCATTGGCCATACTCCAATCAGAAAAGTGTTACAGGAGAGTTCTTCAGGTGCTTTATGAGAGCTGATTCACCATAATGAATCCTGCATTTTTTTTTTTTTTAGCCTCTGAGAAAAACCAGAAGAATCTTGATATGGTATAGAATGTTGTTTGTCCCCTCCAAATCTCATGTTGAAATGTGATCTCCAATGTTGGAGGTAAGGCCTGGTGGAAAGTGCCAGGATCATAGGGGTGGATCCCTTATGAATGTCTTGGTGCTGAAATGAGTGAGTTCTCACCCTGTTAGTTACCAAGAGATCTGGCTTTTATAAAGAGCCTGGCACTTCCTCTCTCTCACTCCATCTCCTGCCATGTGACATGCCTGCTCCCCGTTGGTCCTCACCTAACGCAGATGATGGTGCCATGCTTCCTGTACAGTCTACAGAATCATGAACCCAAATAAGCTTCTTAACTTTATAAATTATCCAGCCTTAGGTATTACTCTCTAGCAAGGCAAAATAGGCTATTACAAAGCTCTACCATAACATGATACACAGCCATTATTCCAAAGACTGGTAAATAACATTAACTACCTAATGAATACGGGCATGGTCAAGTAGCAGGTGATGTATTTGGACACAGTGTTAGTAAAGCCTGGGGAGACTTTTTGAATGAATTCAAACCCAGGTACATTCCTTTCAATTAAATGGCATTGCATCCGGTATAACACAATAGAGCAAGTATTCAGTGCTGAAAAGGATAGATTCACTGACATAACATCTTTAGAGACAGTAAGGGAAATCTGAAGCAGCCCTACTCTGAAATGAAACATTGTGTAACTTTCCAAGGACCAGTGAGTGACTGATAATTTAGGGCTAGATTCTAAGAACAGCAATTTAAATGACTTAAATGTGAATGAAATGCAATCTGGCCTTAAAGAAGAGGTCATCCAGCTTTCTGAGGATAACAACAGGAGTCTCATGAGCAAATAATATTTTCTCAAGCACATAAAAACCCTTAAATAAGCAATTCATTGACTCAAAAAGAAGCCATTAACTACTACCTAGAAATAAATAACTTTGGTGAAAAGTCTAGCATCAATTTAAATAGGTGAGCACATGAAAATAATTTTTTCATAAAAATAATCTGCACAAAGACACTGACATATTCCTAATGCACACCTATGAAGCTTCCACTTTTTTGTTCATTCTTGGCCTACAGAAAATACAGGCAAATGGTGAAAATCAGCTCAGAAAAAGAGTGAAAATTGGGCTGAAAATCTGGAGTGAACACAGCTGAACTGTAAGCCAGAAAATGTAATAGGCATGAGACTAAACTTACTGAACAGGTTTTACAAAAGAAATTCAAGCATCATATAAAAGGACAATCCAGAGGAGTTTGTAAAGTACTCTTAATACAATCAGCTCTAAGATTACTGTACTCACACCAATTTAATTTCCAAGAAGGTCAACTGCAAAGATTCCACAGAAGGCATTCTGAGTGACTTCCAGCACACTGGGCAGGCAATGGGGAAAGACCCCAGACATCATGAACCACCCTTACAAGCACAGTAGGATCCTCCTGTGTTTAACATGCTTTCTAATGCACGGTATACCCCTAAAACATCCAGTGTGCATTAAATACAAGCCACGTTTTTGTTCAAGACCTGACAGTAATTATAAAGAGTGACTGTGGTGCCTTGCCCCTGAGGAATTGAAAACGTTGTGGACACAGAGCAAGCTTCCAGTGCCAGGAACCAAGGAACCTTCCAGTGATCAACATGATGCCCTGGGAGGCAAGACAGTCCTGACACACAAGAAAAATAATTTGAACATACTGAAAACCCCAAACAGGAAGCTAGGCCTGGGGCCCTCAGCATAGTGTGCTGATTGCCATTAAAACAAGCATAATACACAAGGGAAACAAACACAGGGGAGTTCAAAAGGCATTACCCAAAGGAGCAATCAGCCTCACAGATATGCCGTTTTAATCTGGTCATCATGGGATGACCTTTCACTCCCCTATTGTAAATGGGGGAACAACCTGGTAAGTGAGAGTCACATCTTATACACCTTCCACCAGAATTACCGTAAGCATTCCTGACAGGGTTGCACGCATGCCCAGCAATTGAGAACACTGCCTATCCAAAAGTTTCCAAAAGGAGAACAACAAAAAATAAGATGCCCCAAGCAGCACCTGGTAAAAAGACAGACAATGGAGACCAATCCAAGAATTCACCATCTAACTTTTGAAACAGAGTAGGATCATCCCGGGCTTACCATTTTGTAATGCACTTTATAGCCCCCAAAAGCAAATATGCATTGAAAAGAAGACACTCCTGGTCCCAAATCTGGACAATAATTGTCACAAGTGCCCCGGGGTGCAGCATTCCTGAGGAACTGAAGGCTGAGTGAACAGGGAGCAAGTTTCTAAAGCCAGACACAGAGCAACCTTTCAGTGACCATTTTGAGACCCTGCAAGGGAAGAGGGTCTGCATGAAATCCCTGCACGGCATGTTCCCTGAAGTTGAAAGAAGCATCATACAAGAGGGCAACCCAGAGTTTTTAAGCTTTCTTATACCACAATATTCAGCCCTGAGATGGCTGTACCCATTCACCACCTATTTTCAGGATCAGAAATCCCATGGTTTACAAAAGAGGCATTCCAGGTGACTGATGAACATCACGGGAGGGCAATAGCAACAGACCAGACAGGTTATCAACCACTGTTAGAAGCAGGGTAGGATCCTCCTTTGCTTAAAATGCTTTCCAGTGCAGTGGACGCCCTAAGAAAGCATATGGTCATTGAACAGAAGCCACCTGTTATTCAGGACATTGAAAGCAATTGTAATGAGTGACTAGGGTACATCACTCTTAACAAGCCAGAGCCTGTGTGGACATAGAGCGAGTTTCAAAAAAAAAGAATATGTGTTAGTATTTGTAGATATTACATTAAACAATTCACTTCAAGATTACATAGCACACAGTAAGCACTCAGAAAATTGTACCTCTTCTTATTGCTGACTCCATTCTTTTTAAAGTATTATCCTACTCTTTATGTTGCTATTCTCAATACTGATGGTGCTGAGGCATTTTAATTTCCTCACTTCATTTGGATGTCCACTTAAGCAAAGCTAAAACACAGTGATCATTTCTTTAAGCCTGTAGCTATGTGAACTTTGATGACATAATTGTTTCTTGATGAATATAAATAATCTTTGATGCTGACAGTGGTCATGTTTATTTCCTAATGAAACAAAATATAATGTTCATTTGATAACATGTTTCCTGTGACTGCCACTATTTTCTTTTCATTGCTTCTAGAAACAGTAGATTTTAGCACCAACAATTAGATGGCAGGTGACAGTAACACAACCCCTATACAAATATAAAGCAAATACAGAAGATGGTGTCATACAAAAAGTACATTAACTAACCTGCTTGCAGAAGTGAATAATCAAGAGATATGATGTAAGGAGATTTCAACACCAATTCCTACTGTTACTATATTATATGAAATAAATTAATTTCAAGGCACCATTGTTGCTTCCCTGCTGTATGGAAAGGTAATCATTTTACTTAACCAGTATTCACTAAATCTGTGACCCCAAAAAATGTATTTTCTGGGCCTTCCATAGCCCATTTAAATTTGTTCATTGTCTATACCCTGCACTCCATGGATAAAATCCTAAATATATTCTACAACTTTTTCATTCACTTACAGAAAAAATAATATCCTCTGGTCATTTTAGTGTCAAAAAAATCCCTCATGTCACTGACTAAAATATCTAGTTGCTTAATAATAATAAAACCCAAATATTTATTTAAAAGTATAGCTTCTCTGTCTACTCTGCAATGCAGCAACTCGATTCCTACATACATACCTAGGAAAGATGAATGTATATTTTCACCAGGATTTATGTACCACAATGTACACAGATGCTTTATACAAAGTGGCCCCAAACAGGATATAATGTGAATTCCAAGCAACAATAGAACAGATAAATATTCATATGATGAGTATTCTATTCATGCAGTAGAATACTAGACACAAGCAGCAAAATGTAAACTGAATTTACAAACAATGTCAAAAATACTACTCTCAGAAAAGCTGGACACAAAAGAGTCTGTAAGAGTCCAGTTTAAAAAGCTATTTTAGAAAAATAGTTTCTTAGCAAAATACATATTTAACATATGTAAGAGAACATTTCCAATGCCTTTGGGACTGTATATATACACATTCCCAATTATATCAACCTGCTTCCTCCTAGGAATACACACACACCCCAAAAATTCAGTGATAACATTCTTTTATCTAGGTAATTGTATTTATATATTGTGAGTCCTTCAAAACATGATAGAAATAAATAGTAAAAAACTAACAAATACGAGGGTGGCTGGCAAAATGGCTGAATAGGAACAGTTCTGGTCTGCAGCTCCCAGCAAGATCAATGCAGAAGATGGGTGATTTCTGCATTTCCAACTGAGATACCCAGTTCAACTCATTGTGACTGGATAGACAGTGGGAGCAGTCCATGGAGGGTGTGTCAAAGCAGGGTGGGCTGTTGCCTCACCTGGGAAGTGCAAGGAGTTGAGGAACTCACTCCCCTAGCTAAGGGAAGCCATGAGGAACTCAGCCATGAGGAATAGTGCGCTCCAGCCCAGATACTACACTTTTCCCATGGTCTTTGCAACCTACAGACCAAGAAATTCCCTTGGTTGCCTATGCCAAATCAGGGCCCTGGGTTTCAAGCACAAAATTGGGCAGACATTTGGGCAGGCAGAGAGCTAGCTGCAGGAATTTTTTTTTCATACCCCAGTGGCACCTGGAACACCAGCAAACAGAACCATTCACTCTCCTGGAAAGGGGGCTGAAGCCTTGGAGCCAAGTGGTCTAACTCAGCAGATCCCACCCACACAAAGCCCAACAAGCTAAGATCCACTGGCTTGAAATTCTCGCTGCCAGCACAGCAGTCTGAAATCGGCCTGGGATGCTCATTGAGGGGATAGGCATCCACCATTACTGAGGCTTGAGTAGGTGGTCTTCTGCTCACAGTATATAAACAAAGCCACCAAGAAGTTTGAAATGGGTGGAGCCCAATCCAGCTTGGCAAAGCTGCTGTGGCCAGACTTACTCTCTAGATTCCTATTCTTTGGGCAGGGTATCTCTGAAAGAAAGGCAGTAGCCCATCAAGGGCTTATAGAAAAAACTCCCATCTCCCTGGGACAGAGCACCAGTAGAAAGGGGCAGCTGTGGGTACAGCTTCAGCAGACTTAAATGTTCCTGCCCGCCAGCTCTGAAAAGAGCAGCAGATCTCCCAGCACAGTGCTTAAGCTCCGCTAAGGGACAGACTGCCTACTCAAGCAGGTCCCTGAGCCTGAGCCTCCTGACTGGGAGATACCTCCCAGCAGGGGTCAACAGACACCTCATACAGGAGAGCTCTGGCTGGCAGCTAGCAGGTGCCCATCTAGGACGAAGCTTCTAGAGGAAGGAACAGGCAGCAATCTTTATTGTTCTGCAGCCTCCGCTGGTGATACCCAGGTCAAAAGGGTCTGCAGTGGACCTCCAGCAAACTCCAGCAGACCTAGAACAGAGGGGCCTGACTTTTAGAAGGAAAACTAACAAACAGAAAGCAATAGCATCAACATGAACAAAAAGGATGTCCACACAGAAACCCCATCCAAAGGTCACCAACATCAAAGATCAAAGGTAGATAAATCCATGAAGATCAAGAAAAACCAGTACAAAAAGGCTGAGAATTCCAAAAGCCAGAATGCCTCTTCTCCTCCAAAGGATCACAACTCCTCACCAGCAAAAGAACAAAACTGAATGGAGAATGAGTTTGACGAATTCACAGAAGTAGGCATCAGAAGGAGGGTAATAACAAACCCCTCTGAGCTAAAGGAGTATGTTCTAACCCAATGCAAGGAAGCTAAGAACCTTGAAAAGAGGTTACAGGAATTGCTAACTAGAACGACTAGTTCAGAGAAGAACATAAATGACCTGATGGAGCTAAAAAACACAGCACAAGAACTTCGTGAAGCATACACAAGTATCAATAGCCAAATTGATCAAGTGAAAGAAAGAATATCAGAGATTGATGATCAACTTAATGAAATAAAGCATGAAGACAAGATTAGAGAAAAAAGAATGAAAAGGAACAAACAAAGCCTCCAAGAATTATAGGACTATGCAAAAAGACCAAACCTACTTTTGATTGATGTACATGAGAGTGACGGGGAGAATGGAGCCAAGTTGGAAAACACTCTTCAGGATATTATCCAGGAGAACTCCCCCAACCTAGCAAGACAGGCCAACATTCAAATTCAGGAAATACAGAGAATACCACAAAGATACTGCTCGAGAAAAGCAACCCCAAGATACGTAATTGTTAGATTCACCAAGGTTGAAATGAAGTAAAAAAATGTTAAGTGCAGCCAGAGAGACTAACAGTGGCCCTCTCAGCAGAAACCCTACAAGCCAGAGAAGAGTGGGGGCCAATATTCGATATTCTTAAATAAAAGAATTTTCAACTCAGAATTTCATACCCAGCCAAACTAAGCTTCATAAGCAAAGGAGAAATAAAACCTTTACAGACAAGCAAATGCTGAGAGATTTTGTTACCACAAGGCCTGCCTTACAAGAGCTCCTGAAGAAAGCAATAAATATGGAAAGGAAAAACCAGTATCAGCCACTGCAAAAACATACCAAATTGTAAATGCCATCGATACTATGAAAAAACGACATCAACTAACGGGCAAAATAACCAGCTACCATCATAATTACAGGATCAAATTCACACATAACAATATTAACCTTAAGTGTAAATGGGCTAGATGCCCCTAATTAAAAGACACAGACTGGCAAATGAGATAAAGAGTCAAGACCCATCAGTGTGCTGTATTCAGGAGACCCATCTCAAAAGCAAAAACACACATAAGCTCAAAATAAAGG
>NW_016108436.1:17157-18809 GCF_001604975.1 Cebus imitator
AAGGGAGGAGTTACAATCCTAGTCTCTGATAAAACAGACTTTAAAACAACAAAGATCAAAAAAGACAAGGGCATTACATAACGGTAAAGAAATTAAGGCAAGAAGAACAACTAACTATCCTAAATATATAGGCACCCAATACAGGAGCACCCAGATACATAAAGCAAGTTCTCAGTGACCTACAAAGAGACTTAGACTCCTTCACAATAACAGTGGGAGACATTAACATCCCACTGTCAATAATAGACAGACCAACAAGACAGAAAATTAACAAGGATATTCAGGACTTGAACTCAACTCTGGACCAAGCAGACCTAATAGACATCTACAGAACTCTGCACCCCAAATCAACAGAATGTACATTTTTCTCAGCACCACATTGCACTTATAATCGGCCACAGAATTGGAAGTAAAACACTCCTCAGCAAATGAAATAGAATGTAAGTCGTAACAAACAGAATCTCAGACCACAGTGCAATCAAATTAGGATTAAGAAATTCACTCAAAACCACACAACTACATGGAAACTGAACAACCTGCTCCTGAATGACTGACTATGGGGTAAATAACAAAATAAAGGCCAAAATAAATAAGTTATTTGAACCCAATGAGAACAAAGACACAACATACCAGAATCTCTGGGACGCAGCTAAAGTGGTGTTTAGAGGGAAATTTATAGCACTAAATGCCCACAAGAGAAAGCAGGAAAGATCTAAAATTGACACACTAACATCGAAATTAAAAGAACTAGAGAAACAAGAGTAAACAAATTCAAAAGCTAGCAGAAAACAAGAAATAACTAAGATCAGAGCAGAACTGAAGGAGATAGAGACACGAAAAACCCTTCAAAAAATCAATGAATCCAGGAGCTTTTTTTTGCAAAGATGAACAAAACAGACCACTAGGCAGACAAATAAAGAAGAAAAGAGAGAAGAATCAAATAGATACAATAAAAAAATGATAAAGGGGATATCACCACTCATCCCACAGAAATACAAACTACCATCAGAGAATACTATAAATACCTCTATGCAAATAAACTAGAAAATCTAGAAGAAATGGATAAATTCCCAGACACATAACCCCCCCGCAAGACTAAACCAGGAAGAAGTCTAATCTCTGAATAGAACAATAATAAGTTCCGAAACTGAGGCAGAAATTAATAGCCTATCAACCAAAAAAAAGCCCAGGACCATATGGATTCACAGCCAAATTCTACCAGAGGTACAAAGAGGAGCTGGTACAATTTCTTTTGAAAGTATTCCAAACAATAGAAAAAGAGGGACTCCTCCCTAACTCATTTTATGAGGCCAGCATCATCCTGATACCAAAACCTGGCAGAGACTTAAAAAATAAATAAATAAAATTTCAGGCCCATATCCCTGATGAACATTGATGTAAAAATCCTCAATAGTAGAAACCCCATCTCTACTAAAAATACAAAAATGAGCTAGGTGAAGTGTCATGTGCCTGTAGTCCCAGCTACTCAAGAGGCTGTGGCAGGAAAATCGCTTGACCCGGGAAGCAGAGGTTGCAGTGAGCTGAGATCACGCCACTGAACTCCAGGGTGGTGATGGAGTGAGATGCTGTCTCAATAAAAGAAAGAAAGAGAGAGAGAGAAAGAAGAAAGACAAAGAAAGGAAGGAAGGAAG
>NW_016108436.1:19063-28192 GCF_001604975.1 Cebus imitator
AGGTACACTTTTACTCTGTTGGTGGGAGAGAAATTAGTTCAATCATTGTGGAAGACAGTGTGGTGATTCCTCCAGGGTCTTGAACCAGAAATATCATTTGACTCAGCAATCCCATTACTGGGTGTATTTTAATAAAGGAATTATCTTCCCAAATCTGATTTTTATTTAAGTGGTGATATGTATTCTTTTTTAAAACTTACCTGTCCATAGAACAAAGAGCTAGACATCAATCATGTCTAAAGTCCTTGGTTGGTTGTAATGAGGAACAAAAGATCATATAACTGTAAAGGGACTGGAACTGTGCCTGTTGCTGTTGTTTTTGTGGTTTTCCTATTCTAGTTATAATATTCCAAGATCTGTTATTCATAGTATAAGTTATATATTTTTGTATTTTACTTTCAAGGTCAATATGTATTAGACATGATGGAAGAACAACTAGCTTAGAAAAAGACCTGTCTAGTTCAAATTCCATTTGAGCCACTCACAAGCAATATGACTTTGGGCAAGTTGCTAAATTGCACTAAGTCTGTGCCCAATCAATAAAATCAAAGTATTGATAATTACTTTTAAGGGGATTAAATATTACATACACACACACACATATATACATATATATGTATATACACATATATGTATATATATATACATATATATGTGTGTGTATATATATATATGTGTATATATATATATATATATATCCATATCTCTATATATATTATATATAGAGAGAGATATAGATATAATCGATAGTGACAGGAGGCAGCCAGATGCCTAGGCTGATGTGGTGTGTACCGGGTAAAACCCCTCCTCAAAGTTGAAGATAGTTTAAAGCCTGAGTCAAGCTGCAGGTTAAATCCTCAGACTGGATTCAGAACTTGTCTTCCTGTTTGGTGTACTTTCCTCTGAGCCCCACCCTTCACCTATTTTATATACACCTCTAACAACAAAATGAAAAAAAATAAAAACAAATTAAAACTAACATAAACAAAAGATAGAAATAATAAAGGTTGAAACAGAAATAAAACAATCTGGAAACATAAGAAAATCAATGGAAGCAAAGATTGATTCTTTTAAAGGATCAACAAAATTGATAAGCTCTTTGCTAGACTAACCATGAAAAAAAGAAAGATTACAATAACTATCATAGGGAATTAAACAGAGGACATCACTACCAAATTTGCATGAATGAAAAAATGCTTATAAGGGAATACTATAAACAACTGTATGCTAAATAGACAAATTCCTAGAATGGCATAAACTAATAACCTGACTCAAGAAATAGAAAATCTGAATAGACCTATATAACAAGTTAAGATACTAAATTTGTAATTTAAAAGCTTCCCAGAAGAGCCCAGATCCAAATGGTTTCACTGGAAAATTCTACAGAATATTTAAACAAGAATTAACAGCAATTCTTCATAAAATGTTCCAGAAAACTGAAGAGAAGGGAGCATTTCTCAACTCAGTATTGTATTGTAATACCAGTAGTATCCTGATGTCAAAAGCAAGATATCACAGGTACAGATCAATATTTCTTATGAATGTAGATGCAGAAGTCCTCAAGAATATACTAGCAAATTAAATTCAGCCACAGGTACAGATCACTATTTCTTATGAATGTAGGTGCAAAAATCCTCAAGAATATACTAGCAAACTAAATTCAGCAACATATAAAAAGATTATACACTATGACTAAATAGGATTATACCAGCAATGCAAGATATATTTACTATCCCCAAATCACCCAACGTAATATATCATAAGAGAATAGAAGACAAAAACCACGTGATCATTTTAAAATATGCAGAAAAATCATGACAATATCTAACACACTTTCATGATAAGAAACAACAACTAGGAATAAAAATGAAATTCTTCAACACAAAAGATATCAACAAAAGCCTACAATTAACATTATACTTGATGAAAGACTGAATGCTTTCTACCTACTATCAAAAACAAGACAAAAATATGTCTACTGTAACCAATTCTGTTTAATATGCTTTAGCAAGAAATAGGTATGTAAGATGTACAAATTGGAAAGGAAGAAGTAAAATTATCTCTATTTGTAGATTACATGATACTGTATACAGAAAATCCTAAGAAATCCACTAAAAAATTATTAGAACTACTAATCAATTTAATCAAAGTAGCAGGGTACAAGAAAATATACAAACTCATGTTTCTATAAGTGTCAATGAAAAGGACAAAATTAAGAAAAAATTAATTTACAATGGCATCGGAAGATACTAACTATTTAGAAATACATTTAAAAAACAAATGCACAATTTATAGATTATAAATCACAAAACACTAGAGAAAGAAATTATTAAAGATCTAAATAAATGGGAATGGAAAAATAACCATGTATATGGATTGGAAGAATTAATATTTTTATGATGGATATACACCAATAGGTAAAGAATATTATTTTCAACAAATGCTTGTGAGACAACTGGATATCTACAAGCAAAAGAAAGAAGTTCAGCCCTTACCTTACATCACACAGAAGAATTAACTCAAGTGGATCACAGTCCTAAATGTAAGGAGGAAAAAAGCTCTTGGAAGAAAGCATAGAAATAAATCTTCATAGCCTTCATAATTGCTTAACCTATTAGTTATTAGATATGACAGCAAAAGCACAAGCAATAAGATAGAAGATTGATATAAGATAGAAGATTGATACATTGCAATTCATCAAAATTGAAAATGTCTGCTTCAGAAGACATTGTAAAGAAAATGAAAAGACAACTACCTGAATGGGACACAATATTTTAAAATTATCTATCTGATAAAGGACTTGCAAAGAGAAAATATAAAGAACTGTCTCAGTAATAAGTAGACAATCCAATGTTTTAAAAGTTGGCAAAGAATTCTAAAAGACATTTCTCTTAAGAAGAAATGCAAATGGTAATCACATAAAAAGAAGTTCACCATCATTAGTTCTTAGAGATATGCATACCAAACCCAAAGTGGCATGATAATTCACATTCACAAGAATCTGTTGATATTCACTCGAGGTAGCTGGCAAAATATTAAAGATATATTAGGAAAAGTTATAGATCAGTCTCAAACCTTTTGGAAGGCCAAAAGCTTTTATTGGGAAAGGCTGAAGGCAGCAGGTCCATTAAGTCAGGGATAAGAATGGAATGAGGCTTTCCAAGTCTGTTTACCCCACATCCCTTTGTCTCTACTCTGTTTACTCATGTGAATTTTGTGCTGGATGGCCCTCTTAGAGGGAGATCAAAGAGAAATTACCTGTTAATAGTGTTGACTCTGGGTCAGGAACCTAAAGCTTTTATCATTCATAAAACCACTCTTTTAACCATGTTAATTATCCACAAGTGTGTTGACTTAAAACCTCTGTTGTAAAATTCATACTGAATAAATGTAATGATGAAGAGGGAGTCTTGGTCAATTGGTTGCATTTCACCCTCTGAAAGCAGCCAACGGCCATCCCTAGCCCACTTGTATCACTGTAATGGTCAGACTTCCGCAGGTGGTGTTGACATCTCAAGAATCAGTATAACCAATAAGACAGATAGCAAATGTTTATGAGGATGTGGAGAAACTGGAATCCTCACATATTGTTCTTGGGAATGTAAAAAATGGCAGTTACTTTGAAATACAGTCTGGTAATTCCTTAACATGAGACAGAGTTACCATATGATGCACAATTTCCAATCCTAGTTGTCTACTCAAGATAACCAAAAACATGTAATCACAAAATTATACCTGATTATTTATAGCACTATTATTCATAATAGCAAAACATGGAAACACCACAAATGTCCATAAACTGATGAATGGAAAAACAAAATGTGGGCTTTCAAAAAAATACACTATACTTGTCGTTAAAAAACCTCAAGTACTGATGTATTCTGAAGTTTGATGAACCTAAAAAATATTAGGTTGAAGTTCTTCCCTGGGCAAAACAGCATATACTTGTTTCTCCTTGTTCCTTTCTACTTGAGAGAACGCTAAACCATGGATATAATGCAAGAGACAACTAAAAAGGAACTCTAAGCAGAGGAGGGCAAACTTACATGTGGAAGGCAAACTGGAAGAACAAAGCAACAAGGCATCTTATGATCCCCATCAAACAAAAGAAAGGGACCTAGACCTAGATCTAGTATTTCCCAGCTACTAACATAGTAACATAATTTGACACACAACAATAATCTTGCCAAAGTAACTAGGGAAGCCAGGTAGGACCAGAAAGAGGGATGTTATTGGAAATACTGCTAACAATAAAGAGACAAAAAATGTACTAGTCTTCCCAACTAGGCCAAACAGCCCCCTCCAACCACTGCATGGGCAGGGAGCACTCAGAGATCATGAAACAACAACTCTTAGCTCATGGCAACTTGCCCTTCTCAGGCTCCAGCGATTCTTTTGCCTCAGCCTCCTGGGTAGCTGTGATTACAGGCTTGCGTCACCATGTCCAGCTAATTTTTGTATTTTTATTAGACACGGGGTTTCACCATATTGGCCAGGCTGGTCGTGAACTCCTGACCTTAGGTGATCTGCCTGCCTCGGTCTCCCAAAGTGCTAGGATTACAGGTATGTGCCACCATGCCCAGTCTGGCACATGTTAATTTTTAGTACGATTATATGTCAGAGTAGAATTACTAAGTCATGTTGTATGGGTATATTCAGCTTCATAGAACCTGCCCAAACTTTGCCAGAGTCCTGACTCCAATTTGTCCTCCCACAAACAATGTGTGAGAGTTTCTCACAGACATAAGGTATTCTCAGGGTGATAGCCTCATGTTTTCCCAGGCCCTATGGGTAGGGAAAATTCTCCTGTGGCAGGGAGTTTGAGACCAGGCAGAGCATGGCAGTGTTACTGAGCTGATGAGACAGAGATGGTAATTTGGGGGCTGCTAATGCAGCTGTGATTTACCTGATAGGGCACTGAAAATGGGGGAGCTATGTACAGAAAAGGACAGAAGTCAGTATGGCAGTTCAAAATAGGTCCCTGTTAAAGGGCTAGGCTGTATATGTACACAAGACTCATCAAGGCCCAGCAGGAAGTGAATGTGAAGTTTAATGAAGAGCAATAATACCAGAGGTCTTACAGTGTTCAAAGACTCTGGGGTTCTGGTCTAGCCAGAGTACTGCAACCTATAGTTACCTTTGAGACCATGTTCCATCATCAAACATATTTTAGTCAGAGTCCAATATAAAGAGAAAGAGAAATGGATCAGAAAGATACATGATTTGTAGAAAGGTGGCCCCAAATTCTCAAATTTTCAGAAATATGTCAAATTACAAATGTAAGATTAGTGGAACCAAATCTGGTTAAATAAAAACAGATATGCACATGGGTATATAATACTTAAGCAGTTAAGGGCCAAATAATAAATAAGTTACAAGTGCCAGAGAAATAAAGATTAACTGTCTACTTGGGAATAATGATTTAAACAATGGCTGTCTTCTCAAGAGCATCCATGGAGACATGGAGAAAATGGGGCAGCATCTTTCCATGGCTGAAAGAAAATAAAATTTTCAATTCAGAATACTATGTCTAGAAAAATTATCCTTCCAAACTCAGCATGAAATAAGACACATCCATAAAATCAACCCTGAGACAATCTGTTCTGGATAACCTGTAGTGCAAGGAATACTACAGCAATGTCTTCAGACTTAAGGGAAATAACCCTTCATGGAACTTAAAAACTACAGAAAGGTGCCAAGCACACTAGAAAAGAAAATTATGTAGATAAATATAAGTCAGTTTTTCTACTGATTTTGAAAAATAACTCAATGTATAAAACAAAACTGATGATATTATATATGTAAAATATGTGAAAACAAGACCACAAAGGAAAGAGGATGAAAAGGAAATAGAGTGTTGTGAAGTTAACATTTATGTGGAGTGGTACTAACATAGTTCCAAGTAGAATACGATAGGATAAAGATTCATATGCCAATCCCCAAAGCAACAATTCAACACAGTATAGGTAGTAATCTGGTTACTATGGCAGCTTAATGAATTCTCCCAAACTTACATTTTATAATATACTCATTATTTACTGTTTTTGTTTCCAAATAGGCTATATCTCAATAAAAGTCGTCACCATATGGCTCATACTTGGCACATGTTAGATGCTGAAGAAAAGTGTATTAAACTTACAGATATTTAACTTGAAATAAATTAAGTATAATGATAAAAAAGATGCACTCCTTGGGAAGATCATTTGCCTTAACAGAAACTGTTTATCTTAAGCACATACAGATTGAATAAATTTTCTATAAAACAAAAACCTACAGAGTCAGAAGTATTTTGATAACTAGTATTTGTAAAGATAAACACTTCTACTGAAGAGGCACAAGCCTCTTTCAGCCCAACAACCCTACTGAGAAAAACTAGGAAATCTGGAAGATATTAAAGATATTATTAGAAGGCACCATAAACCAAAGGAAGAAAGCAGACAAACTCTCAGGAGACAAGCTTGTGTAATGAGAACCATTCAAATTTGCTACTGCTTCTCGCTTGAAGGCTTTTTGCTGATTTTAAGGATGTGATTGAGGATCCAAGATGCTAAGCAGAATGTTGTAGCTGAGCAGCTAAGCAGCTGTGAAGGACGTTCAGCAGTTTCATCCAACCAAGAGGATATAGATCAGACCTCACAGTGCACAAAGGAAATAAGCCAGGGAAAACAAACCAGAGGCTCATTTGGCATCCCTAAGGAATTACATCTTGATATTGATATAAACCTGAAATAGAAAACTCCACACGAAACCTGAGATCAATTCCCAAAGAACTCAGTCTCTGATTGTGATGAGATGAACTGTCTCAACCCTAAATGCCTCTCAAATGCAAAAGCAAATGCTCATTAGAGAAAGATATAATACCCCAGAAATTCCAAGTACCTTTATATTGATTTCATACAGAAAAGCCAGGCTGCAATCAAAAGTAGCCACAAAAGCAGAAAGCAAATTGGAAGAAAAATACTTAGTATCAGGCTTGGGATCCATTTTCTCCATTTACTGAGGATGCCTCAAACAGAAAGAACTAGGTCTTGATTTTACACCCATGCAATTTAGAACAACAATAAGATACCACTAAATGCCTATTATATGAACAACAACAAAAAATACAGACCATAAAAAGTTCTGGCAAGGTTATAAAGCAAATGTAACTCTCCTACACTGCTGATAGAGTGCAAAACAGTATAATCACTGCAGAAAACATCGACATATTCTAAAATAACCGAAAGGCAGAAATACCATGTGATCTGGTCATTTTGTTCCCTGAAATTTCTCCAAGAAAAAATGACATGATATGTCCATACAAAGACTCCTAGAATAATGTCCATGACGTGAGAAAGGGTGGAGAGCCTTGGCAAGATCAAAGGGAAAAAACACAAGGTTCATAAGAAACTTTGGTGAAGGATGAGTGGATATTTACATTATCTTAATTGTAGTATTGGTTTCTTAAGTATACACATCTTAAAACGTTTATATTCACTTTAATGTTGTAAGTTTAAGTCAATTATATTTCAATAATTCTATTCCAAATGTGTCATATGCACCAAATGTCTCCAAGAAAGTTCAGACCATTAAACTCAAAGGAGAAAGTCTGAAGACAGAATACTAAGAAATTTAATATTTATATGAAATATTCAAAATAGATTAATCGTCCAGAAATTGGAAAAAATAATTTTAAGCCAAAAAATGAAAAAATTAAAATTAAGATCAATAAATTTTGATTACATTAATTACATTATCTTTTTGATGTTGATTTTTTAATAGAGCACAAATGATAAACCCTTGACAACAATTATTTTTTAAAAAGCCAGATATTATCATTACCAAGAATGCAAAGAGAATTATCAGTACAGATCCTTGAGATATATACATAATATTTTAAACAAAGTTATGTTGATAAATTTAAAGTTACATGAAATCAATAAATTCAATAGAAAAAAATCAGCTTAACAAGAACAAAAAAATTTAGGAAAGCTCAATAATTTTGTATCTATTTAACAAATTATACCTGTAAATAAATCCTTCCTACCAATGATTCTACATGCTACTGCTTAATGACCTACACTCTTCATTATGAGAAAGAATACCAATGTTGCACAGTCTTTTCCAGACAAAAGAAACACTTCTCAATTATTTTATGAGACTGCTATAAGCTTTGCACCAAAATAATATCACAAAGAAGATATTATAAGAAAGAAAAATCAATAGGAGAGAGAGATCCAAGATGGCCAACTAGCAGCAGCTCAGGATTGCAGCTCCCAGTGAAGGCGCAGGGAGTGAGTGGACGCCAGACTTCCAGACGAATTTTTGTTGCCCCAGGGACCAGGAGATTCCCAGCGGAGGAGCCCCACGGGTCACCAGCGCAACTCTTTTGGCTGGCGTGGCTGTTTTGCCAGCGTCCCAGCACGGCGGTTCTCAGTGCAGAGTATGCGGGACTGTGTGCCCTTTTAGTTGGCTTTGGAGCTCCGGGAAGGCAGAGTTGCCCATTCAGCTGATTGAAAGGGGGACTGAAGCGTGGAGCCAGATGGGGAGATTCCCAGGCAGAAAAGTGCCACAAATAGCGCCACCGTTTCAGCTGTCATGCAGGGGAAATTGCATAGATCCCAGCGCCTTTTCAGCAGGCGACTGGGGCACCTGGGAGAGAATCGACCATTCAATTAGGAAAAGAAAAAAAGGGGGCTCTGAGGCGGGTAGCCAGGTGATTGGGCTCGGCTGGTCCCACCCCCACAAAAAAAAGAGCAATTGGAAACGCTGATGGTTGAGAGTTTCACAGCAAGCACAGCTGAACCCGGGAAAGTCCAGCTCTGTGGGGGTTGGGGCATCCACCAAAGGAAAACAAAGAAACAGAAATAACATCATCACCAACAAGCTGGACATCCACTCAGAGACCCAATCTGAAAGTCAGCAATTACAAAGACGACAGGTGGATAAATCCACAAGGATGGGAAGAAACCAGCGCAAAAAGGATGAAAACACCCGAAATCAGAATGCCTCTCCTCCTTCAGGGGATCGCAGCTTCTCTTCAGCAAGGGAACAAGGCCTGATGGAGAACAAGTGTGATGAATTGTCAGAATCAGGCTTCAGAAGGTGGATAATAAGAAACTTCTGTGAGCTAAAAGAACATGTTCTAAC
>NW_016108436.1:30134-33053 GCF_001604975.1 Cebus imitator
AAAAAAAAAAAAAAAAAGAAAAGAAAGAAAAAGAAAAATCAATGGTTTATAGTGAAGAACTAGAGAAATGGAGCTCTATCTTTCCAATGCTGAAAGAAAAAAAAGAAAACTGCCAACCCAGAATTCTATATGTAGAAAAATTATGCTTCCAAACTGAAAATGAAATAAGATATTCAAACCTGAGACAATTTGCCACTGGGAAAACTATAAAACAAACAGTGCTAAAGGAAGCCATTTAGGGTAAGGGAAGATAACACCTTAGAAAAACTATTAACTTTAGGAAGGAGTGAAAAATCCTGAAAAGGAAAATATGTGGATAAATATATAACGTGATTTTCTATTATTTATTTAAATGATAACTGAGATCAATTATAAATGTATCAAATGTACAGATATTTAACTTGAAATAAATTAAGTACAATGATTAAAATAAAAAACAGATGCACTCCTTGGGAAGATCATTTGCCTTAACAGAAATTGTTTATCTTATGGACATACAGATTGAATACATTTTCTATAAAATAAAAGTTTATAGACTCACAAGTATTCCAATAAAAAGTATTTGTAAAAGTGAACTCTTCCACTTAAGAGGCAACAGCCTCTTTCAGCCCAACTGCCCTGCTGAGAAAAACTAGGAAATCTGCAAGATACGAAAGACATTTTTAATTATGTTCTACTTCAGCCAAACATCACAGAAAACCAAAGATCCCATCCTCAACCACGCCATCAAAAATGTACCTTCACCACTGTGTAACTAGTTAACCCAAATTGCCACCACATATGATCCAACAAAGCCCAGTAGGAAGCCGTTACTTTCATACTTGCTGGGTGGTAAAGAGCATGCCCTCAGTCACACCACTGGTGTGAAAAGAGAGCATATGGGAAATCTGGACTACCTCTCCCTGAGAATTAATGAGATACTGCTCCCCTCCCTGCTGGAGTGCTGTCAAAGGAGACTAAGTGGAGATTAATGGTTTTATAACAGCTTATGGTGAAAACTTTTTTTAAAAAAGTCACTCTATACATTGTCAGTGAAGTTTATATGAGGAGCTATAACCTGACACTCTTACTTTCTCCATCAGGGAGGAATGAGTGGAGGCCTAGACAGGGATCAGAACTCCTAATCCCACCCAGGAGTAACCAGGAACATCCCCCATTCAGGAGTCAATGGAGGCCAAAGATGGAGCACTCTTTTACAATCACCTGGCAATAGAGGTAGTGCCTTCACCTTTCCCCTGCTTGTGTGGTGCAGAGGAGCTAATTACTGATATTGAAGGCAGAAAAAAAGAAATTACCCAATCAGAACAACAGAGAGGGAATAGAAGGGAGAAAAAAAGGAACAAAATCTCAGGAACTTGTAGGAGAATAAGAAAGGTTCTAACATTCCTGTGACTGAAATCCCGTAAGGAGTGAATAGAGTATAGGGCTGAGAATACTTTAGGAGAAGATGCTTAAAACTTCCCAGTTTGTCAAATGAAATCTGCAGATTCAAGAGCTTAGTTAAACACAATTAGGATAAACCTGAAGAAATTCATGCCAAGACACATCATAGTCAGACTTCTGGAAACTAAAGTGACAAAACAGTCACTGAAAGCAACAAGAGAGAAATTATACCTTGCCTATAGAGAAAGTATAAAAACATTCAAATTAGGTTAAATTTATCATCTGGTTTCTCCTCGGGAAGCCAGAATCAAGACTGCATTTTTAAAATGCTGAAAGAAAAGAATGGTCAACCCAGAATCCTATACCCAGTGAAAATATTCTCAGAAATCAAACGTAAAGTAAGACATTCTCAGATGAAGGAACACTAAGAAAATTTATTGCCAGCACAACTACCCTAAAAGAATGGCTAAAAGCAAATTATCTAGACAGAAAAGAATGATAAAAGAAGTAATCATGGAATATCAAATAAGAAAGGCCAAGGTTATCAAAACACAGGTGAATACAACAAACTAACTTTATCCTCTTGAGCTTTCTAAATTAGGTTTTTCACTCTAAGTAAAATATATAACACTTTCTGATGTGGATCTCAAGTGTGTAGAGTAAATATTTAAGACAAAGGAATTGAGGGGAATAAAGATATAACAGGAGATAAGGTTTCTTACACAGTACTAAAAGTGGTAAAATGATGACAGCAGATTATGATATCTAGCTATCCATCTATCATCTATCTGTTGTTCAGAGTAATCTGTAAAGGAGTAATGCAGAAATATATGTTCAAATACACTACAGATAAATAAAAGTTGAATTAAAAAAATTCAAATACCCACAGGCAGACAGACAAGAGAATACTGAGAAACAAAATCAGAGAGAACAAACAGAAAAAAAAATTAATGGTACACTTAAGTGCTAACACATAGATAATATTAAATGAAAATACCCTATATATACCAACTAAAATACTGATATTGGCTAAGTGAATTAACAAAAAAGTGACTTAATTATATTTCTATCTACAATAATTTCATTTTAAATATAATGATATAGGCAGATTAAAAGTAAAGGATGAAACATAAGGAAAAGACAAATATTTAAGTTGATGGATATCCCAGATAAACTGATTTCATCTTTGCGAATTATATCAATGTATTAAATTATCACATGTACCACCAAAATATATGCATCCATTATATATCAATGAAAATTAAAAAAAAATAAAAAAATCAAAGGATGGTGAAAATATATCCCAAAAATAATCAAAAGAAATCAGGAATCACAATATAAACATCAGATAAAGCAAAATTCACAGCAAAGAAAACTACAAGAAACAAAGATGGACATTATATAACAAATGGTCAATCGAAAAGAATATATAGTAATCTTAAAGATGTTTGCAGCCGGGCGCGGTGGCTCACGCCTGTAATCCCAGCACTTTGGGAGGCCGAGGCGGGTGGATCACGAAGTCAAGAGATCGAGACC
>NW_016108436.1:34078-44381 GCF_001604975.1 Cebus imitator
AGGATGGTATCGATCTCTTGACCTCGTGATCCACCCGCCTCGGCCTCCCAAAGTGCTGGGATTACAGGCTTGAGCCACTGCGCCCGGCCTTTTTTTAATCATTGAAATAAAGGAAAAAGAAAATACAACATATCAACATGTAAGACAGAAAACAGAAACAGAAAAATAGCATTTCCCTCTGAGGAAAACTTTTCAATTCATTTTATGAAGCTAGTATTATCATTATTTCAAAATTAGACAAAGAAGTACCACAACAAAAAACATAGACCTACAGACACAAAATTTTAACACTATACCAGCAAATAAAACTCAGTGATATATAAAAGGTTTACAAGTTGGTTTAATTCGATGGATATAAGGTGTACACACACAAAAAAAGATAACCATGGAAGGTGATGGATATATAAATTTGTTTGTAGCAATCCTTTCACTATGGATATCAAAATATCAAGTCATACAGGTTAAAATATACAATAATAATTTTAAAAATCAATTAATGTAATCTACCATATTAGCATGCTAAAGAATGAAAATGACATGAACACAGCAATTGATGAAGCAAAATCAATTAACCAAATTCAATACCCATTTTTTATAACAACTTTCAGAAAGGAAAAAAAATAGAGAACTTCCCAAATTTGATAAAGAGCATCTGCCAAACACTTATAGCATACATTATACATAACGGTGAAAACTGAATGCTTTCTTATTAAATTCAGGAATAAGGCAAGTAGTTTACTTTCACCACTTTTATTCAAAATAGTGCTTGCTGGTGATCCAAGAAAAGAAAGCAATAGGAGGCATATAAACCTAAAAGGAAGAAAGAAAACTACCTCTTTTTGCAGATGACATAATGTCTACATAGATGATCCCAAAGAATCAAAAAAAAAAAAAAAAAAAAAAAAAAACAACCTGAAACAAACCCCAAAACACAGGACCAGAAGTCAAGAAATCTGAATTCTATTTCCAACTATCTCAGTGATCCTGGGCAACAGCCCATTTGTACTTCAGGTTCCTCACTGAGGTCATAAAGTTAGAAAATGATCTTTAAGGCTCCTTTGGTTCTGATTGTTTGTGGTACCATACCATCTCTTTAAATTTTATTTCACCCTTGTATAAAGTCACTAACTTGAGATGGTGATATTCTGGGCATAGATCTTTTCCCTTCAGACTAGTAGTTTACCATTGGCAATTACTTCCCTCTTGGCTTAAAGGTAACTACTGGATTCTACATACTTCCCTACAGCACCTTTCCCCTTCTACTTCCCAAAAAGGCCTTTTCTAGGTCAGAAGGTTCCTGGCAGATGAACCATGAAGGCTAGACACCTTTTGATGTTATTTGCTAATATTTGTAATCCTTTAAAACCTCTTCTAGAATAA
This sequence comes from Cebus imitator, assembly GCF_001604975.1. Classification (NCBI taxonomy): domain Eukaryota; kingdom Metazoa; phylum Chordata; class Mammalia; order Primates; family Cebidae; genus Cebus; species Cebus imitator. Next base: position 35,459 of record NW_016108436.1, read on the forward strand.
ACTGATGTTATTCATTTTACTATTAGAGCAGATTCATGTGGAAGAACAGATTAGAAATGAATACGGGTTATTTGATTTTTATATCATGTACAGTAATATATATACATAAAGATTAGCCGGGCGTGGTGGCTCACGCCTGTAATCCCAGCACTTTGGGAGGCCGAGGCGGGTGGATCACAAGGTCAAGAGATCGAGACCATCCTGGTCAACATGGTGAAACCCNCAAAAAAAAAAAAAAAACAAAAAAAAAAACCTTAGAAATAAGAAGTAATTGGATGGATGTGGCAAGTCATGTCTGTAATCCCAAAGCTTAGGAAAGCCAAGGCAGAAGGACCACTTGAGACCAGAAGTTCAAGACTAGCCTGGGCAACAGAGCAAGACCCTGTTTCCACAAAAAGCAAATTAAAAAATTAGCCAAGCGCAGCGGCAGAAGCCTGTAGTCCCAGCTACTTGGGAGGCTAAGAGGGGAGGATTGCTTGAGCCCAGAAATCGGAGATTACAATGAGCTATGGTTGTGCCACTGCTCTCCAGCCTTCGGCAATAGAACAAGACACTGTCTTTAAAAAAAAAAAAAAAAAGTGACATTGGCAAGTGTTTGGGATACAAAATAAACATGAAATCAATTATATTTATATATGCTAATAATAGATGTGTGGACACTGAAATAAAAAAATAGAATTTACAATTGCTTCATAACTGAAATACTTAGAAGTAAATATAACAAAATATGTATACGCATTGTATGCTAAAAATTACACAACATTGATAAGAGAAATCAGAGAATATCTAAACAAATAGACATACTATGCATGTGAATTGGAATGTTCAACAGAGTAAATTTAAATTCTCACAAAAGTAAAATGCAGGTTTAACACAATTCCTAAGTAAGTAAATTCCAATAACATTTATTGTAACTATTGAGAAGATTATTCTAAAATTGATATGGACAGGGAAATAAACTAGAACAACCAACAACATTTTAAAACAGTAAAATATGTTGGAGGACTCACTCCACTCACTTTCAAGATGTATTATATACCTATAGCCATTGAGATAGTATGGTATTCATAGTGAAATGGGCACATAGATGAATGAAAGAAAAAGAATCCAGAAATACTCCCATACAGTATGGTCAACTGATTTTAGATAAAGCTCCAAAAGCAATTCAATTGAGAAATAATCTTATATTTTCAAAAATTGTGCTATAGCAATTGGATAGCCATAGGACAAAAATTAAACCTCTATCTAAACTTCACACCTCATATAAAAAGCAACTCAAAATATATCATAGACATAATTATTTTTATAAAAACTATTTTAAAACTTTAAGAAAGAAGTAGATTAAAAACATTCAGGACATTGGGCTAGGCAAAGAGTAATTAGATTTGATACCAAATATCAAACTATATAGTATTTCATACAGAAAATTCAGCATACAGTAAAAAATAAGTATATATGCAAAAGAAGGAATGAAACGGATTAGCATCTGGCCTTTGATCTGTTTTTTTTCCATTTACTGTGGATGCCTGGGACAAAAAGAACTATGACTTGGTTATATCCATGCATTATAATGTGACAATGAGATTACTATTGCATACCTACTAGGAGGGCTACAGTTACACATTCTGACCTTAACAACTGCTATAAAGGATGTAAACCAATTGCAATATTCATACTGCTAGTAATGTGTAAAATGGTACAATGTTGCAAACTAATTTGTCATATTATAAAATAGCTCAGAAATACACTATTAATGATATTCATGTAATCCAGTCATGCATTCCTTGAAGTTTATCCAAAAAAAGGAAAGTGTATGTTCATGAAAAGACTTGTACAAGAATGCGCATAGCATGGGAAAAGGAGGAATGCTGAGGCAGGATCAGTAGACATGCGATATGCATGTGCACAAGGAAACTTGAAAAGGTGGGTGGAATGAATATTTACATTATCTTAATGATGGTAACTGTTTCACAAATATATACATATCCTAAAATATATACTGTTTATCTTAAAGTTGCAGAGTTTAAGTCAATTATACGTCAATAAAGCATGCATGAGATGCACTAAAATATCTGTTTAAAGGAAAATTTATAGCATTAATTTTACAAACAGAAATGCTGAAAATTTAAGATCTCACAGTCTACCACAAGAAATTGACAAAACAGAATTAGTAATTACTAAAAATAATTGAAGACATGAACCAATAAAATTAAGACCTATTAATAAAATTTTAATAATTTTAAAGAAAACATTGACAAATCCCAAAGTTTTTATTTTAAATAGAATAAAAAATTGACAAATCTCTTGCAAAATTTATCAAGAAAAATAAAAGACACATATTACAATATCAGAAATCTAGACAGAAACATCACTACAGATACTGTAGGCAAATATATAATACTATAAAGAAATTTATGCTATGAATTTTAAATTTTATGAAATGATAAAAAATTTTTAAAGCCTAGAAATTCTCAATTGTCCTATGATTATTAAATAAATTGTATCTATAATGAAAATCCTTCCTAACATCTAATTCCACATCCTAGTATCTGAATTCCTGATCATTTCCATAAAATGAGAAATAACATTAATCTTGCAGAAACTCTTCTACAGACTAGAAAAGCATTCCTCCAAATGTTCTAGGAGACCCTTATAAATTTTACACTGAATTTATCAGGAAATCAAAGGTCTATATCCTGCCAGTTCAATTTTATACCCCTCTAATAACCTCATATTAATATACAATATAGTGACTTGCTATGTATTTAACTTGCACTAAGTATTAAACATATTTAAGCTAATTTACACTCTGTGTATATATTTAGGTGCAATGCAAAGTTCATTTGTTAAAATACCATTACAATTATACTAAATGCAAAATTATCATATATTAAGCCTGTGAAGTGTCATGCATTGCCACTTAATTCTTTTATGTTCTATATATTGCTTGTTACTGATAAATTCTGATATTTACTGTATTTACATAAATCACTTCTCATATAGAGCATGTTTTGTCAAAACATGATGTTATTATATGTTATATAATAGCTCTAGACAAAAAATATTTTGTAATAGGCAATACAATTATCACTTCATCATTCTTCATCAAGAGGTTGGTGTTTCTCATTACATTTCTCATTTAAATCACAAGTAATATCAGATTAGCAAAAATAACAAACCATGTTATTTGGGAATGTGCTCATTTTTTAATTTTTGGAAAATATGTGCAGATATCTTTATGTTTTAAATATGAGGTAAATTTTTGGCTTTTTGGCTTTTGTTGTTTTTCATACCAGCTATATATTTTTTATTTTGCTTTTCTGTATTGCCAGTGTCAGCTAGCTAAATTCTTTTTATTTGCCTAAATGGAATAATTTAATTGAAATTTTTCAAATATTTTCTTAGCAAACTATACATTTGACATCTATATGAAATATAAATAATATTAATGAAATGAACGAATGTATATCGACCAAAAACTTCAAAAAATGTGGAATACAAATCTATGCACAATGGTTTAAATGATGGCTGCCTTCTCAACAGAATCTGAACTGGAAAAATGGTACAGCATCTTTCCAATGCTGAGAAACAAGATAACAATTTTGAACCCAGAATCATAAAAACAGTTTCTAAGCCACAAACAGATCCAAAGGTAAGGGAGGAACATCTTTTTGTTCAGAGGCTTAAGTACAACCTTTCATTAATGATACTGACAGAGGAGGATGCCAAGGGAACCAGGCTAAAAGATGAAAACCTGAGGAAAAATCTAAACAAGGGTATCAGAAGCTGCACATTCTAGTGAAAATAGACTTCACAAAATGAGTCCAGTCTTGTCAACAAATAAACAGTAAAACAACAACAATAAATCAGATGAGGAATAAATCTCAAGATTTAATATATCACCTAATATGTCCAATACTTAACAACAACAAAATAAAAATTCTAAAACTATGAGACATTGAAAAAAAAAGGAAAGTGTGACAAATATATAGGACACAAGACAAACAACAGAGACTGCCTTTGTAGAGATTAAAATGTTTGAGTGGCAGACAGGCTTCAAAATAGCTATAATAAATATGTTTTAAAAACAAAAGGAAACCACTTTTTAAAATTAAAAAATATGTTAGCTTAAAATCTGTGCATTTCACTGAATATACAATTGCCTCATTCAATAAAATGAAAGGAAAAAAATGAATAATTATCAAGTTTTCAATAAAATGTTTAAGTAAAACGTGACAAAAAGGCCACAAAGAAAAGGCAGGGATAAAAGGAGTTTTTCTGCTGTGAGGTTTCATTTACGTAAATTAGTGCTTTCTTAACTGTAAGTAGACCAAGATAAGTAAAGGATTCATATGCCAATCCCTAGAGCAACCAGTAAACATAACAGAAAAAAAGTACCAGGAAACATTTTGGTTATTAACGTAACTTTTAAAATTACCACAAAATTTATATTATATAATATATACTTACTTGTTTGTTTTCCACTGGGCTGTGCCTCAATAATGTATCTCTACCATGTAATTCATATCTGGCACATGTTGGGAACTGAGGAAACACTTAGGCAATCAATGAAAAAAAAATCTAACATAAAGCAAATAAAGACACGAGAATCGCTTGAACCCAGGAGAGGGAAGTTGCGATGAGCCAAGATCGTGCCACTGCACTCCAGTCTGAGCAACAGAGCGAGACTCTGCCTCAAAAAAAAAGAAAGACAGAAAAGATATACTTTTCAGAAAAGTATTTGCCTTTTAAGAAAATTGTTAATATTATTGATATAAAGATTGGGTTAATTAGGCATAAGAGGAAAAACAAACTTATTTCAAAAAGGAGAATACATGGATCTGTTTTCAGGAATGACTGAGAAGCTCTATTAGACAAACCATTTTGCTGAGAAAAACTAGGAAAGCTGGAAGATATTAAAGACATTATTCAAAGGCACTACTAACCCAAGGAGGCAACCACTTGATGAGACAAGATCTTAAAAGAGAAGACCAATGGTTGAGACCCAAATTTGGTACCTCTTTTCCCCAGAAATATATGCTAACTCAAAGGAGGTGATTGAGAAGCCAAGATATAACCACAAAGCTGTAGTTTAGAAACTATGCAGCTGAGCAGGGATTTTAGTAGTCTCAAAAACTCCGGGGACACATACCAAAGCCGAAAGTGCACCAAGGAGAAAGAAAAAGGAGACAACCCAGGGGTTCACGTGGCATCCCTGAGAGTCTATGTCCTAAATAAAAAACATCTCACAAAATCTGAGATGCAGCTTCAAAAGGAATATCCCTGATTGCTATGACAGCTGCCCATATGCTAACTGTCTCTTAGAAGCAAAAGCTCACTAAAAAGAAAAAAATTTTTCAAAACTTCCAATTATTTCTATGGTATTTCATACAGAAAATCCAGCATACATTAAAAAATAACCATATAGGCAAAAGCATAAATGGGAAACAAAAGATTCACATCAGGCTTGTAATCCATTTTCTCCACTTACTGGGAGTAACTTGCAAGGAAAGAGTGATGACTTGTGTATACCATACAATTTAGAGCAACAGTGAGATTCCACTGCACACCTATTAGAAGAGTTACAATTAAATATATTGACTAAAACAAGTCCTGGCAAGTATGGAAAGCAACTGTGACTCTCAAAATATTGGTAGGATGTAAAATAGTATAATTATGTTGCAAAACATATTGACTTACTCTAAAACAACTTTAAAGTACACTGCTCACATGATCCAGCCATTCCACTCCTTGAACCTTATCCAAGAAAAATGAAATTATACATTCACAAAAACACTCATACAAGAATTTCCATGGTATAGTTTTAAGTTGGGTATGTATGCTTCCAGCTTTTTTCCTTTTGGTTACAATTGCTTTGACTATTCGGGCTCTTTTTGGTTCTATACTATACTATAAAGCTAAGGTAACCAAAACAGCTTAGTACTGGTACAAAAACAGACACATAGACCTAATGGAATGGAATAGAAAACTCAGAAACATAAACCACACACCTACAGCCATCTGATCTTTGACAAGACCAACAGAAACAAGGGATGAAGCAATGGACATTCAATAAATGGTGCCAGAATAACTAGCTGGCCATATGCAGAAGATGGAAGCTGGGCCCCTACCTCTCATTACATACAAAATTTAATTCAGAATGAATTAAAGATTTAAATGTAAGACCTCAAACTATAAAATCCTGGAAGACATCCAAGGAAATACTCTTCTCGACATCAGCCTTGGCAAAGAATTTTTGGCTAAGTCCCCAAAAGCAATTGCAGCAAAGGCGAAAATAGACAAGTGAAACCTAATTAAACCAAAGAGCTTCTGCACAGCAAAAGAAACTACCAACAGAGCAGGCAACCTACAGAATGGGAAAAGATATTCATAAACTATGCATCCAACCAAGGCCTAATATGCAGAATCTGTAAGGAATCTAAACAAATCAACAAGCAAAACACAAATAACCACATTAAAAAATGGACAAAAGACATGAAGAGATACTTCTCAAAAGAAGACATACGCACAGCTAACAAACATATGAAAAATTGCTCAACATCACTAATTATCAGAGAGCTGCAAATAAAAACCACAATGAGATAATGTAACACACAAGTCAGAATGTCTGTTATTAAAAAGTCAAAAAAACAACAGATGCTGGCCAGGCTGTGGAGAAAAGAAAACACTTTTACACTGTTGGTGAGAATGTAAATTAGTACAGCCATTGTGGAAAGCAGTCTGGAGATTTCTCAAAGAACTGAAAACAGAGCTAGTATCCAACCCAGTATTCCTATTACCAGGTATATGCTCAAAGGAAAATAAATCATTCTACCAAAAAAGACATGCATTCACATGTTCATCGCTGCACTATTCACAATAGCAAAGACATGAAATCCACCTAGGTGCCCATCAATTGCAGGCTAGATAAACAAAATGTGGTACATGTACACCATAAAATACTATGCAGACATAAAACGTAATGAAATAATATTATTTGCACCAACATGAATGGAATTGGAGGCCAAAATCCTAAGTGAATTAACACAAGAACAGAAAATCAAATACCGTATGTTCTCATGTATAAGTGGGAGCTAAACACTTGATTTTAACTTTGAATTTATTTTGTAATTTCAAAAAAATGTATTCTCTAATCTTTAATTTTCAGGATTTTATCTTCAGCATTAATGCTCTAAATTTTCCTTTAGATACGTATTTTGGTACATAGCACACCGTTTTTAACAGCTTCATTGAGGTATAATTGATTTCAGATAAACTGCACAATTTAATATATGTATGTGTGTGTTTCTGTGTGTGTAGTTGAGCACACATGGACATCAATGTTGGAACAATAGACATTGAAGACTACTAGCAGGTGGAGGGAGAAGGAGGGGTTGAGTTTAAAAAATACCTATCTAGTACTATGATCACTACCTACATGATGAGATCTGTACGTGATGAGATTGTGTGATGTCTTCAGCATCACAAAATATTCCCATGTAACAAACCTGAACATGTACCTCCTGTATCTAAAATAAAAGTTGAAGTTAATATCAATAAAGAATGTCCACAGTATGGGAAAGTGGGGAGAGCTCAGGGAAAATTAGGAAGAGGAAATCCAAAAGTGCACAAGGAAATCTGGGGAGATGGATAAATATGTTCATAATTTTAAGTGTAGAAATGGCTTCTCTCATTCTCTCTCTCTCTCTCTCTCTCACACACACACACACACACACACACACACACATACACACACAAATATATATATTGTGTAGCTTATTTGAAATCAATTATACTTTAAGCTGTTAAAAANGGATCACGAGGTCAAGAGATCGAGACCATCCTGGTCAACATGGTGAAACCCCTCTCTACTAAAAATACAAAAAGTAGCTAGGTGTGGTGGGGAGGCTATAATCCCAGCTACTCAGGAGGCTGAGGCAGGAGAATTGCCTGAACCCAGGAGGCGGAGGTTGCGGTGAGCCGAGATCGCGCCATTGCACTCCTCTGTCCCAAAAAAAAAAAGAAACTTTAACAATATAGGATAAACTAAATGATTTCTTAGGTTGTATTGTTTATGCCCATTATAAAACCCATATCAACTAATATTAAAGTAGCTCTCCTTCTCAAGCATATTTATGAATACCTATACAGTACTGTCATGCCTTGTAGTAATTCTCTCTTTTGAGATGGAGTTTTTGCTCTTGTTGCCCAGGCTGGAGTGCAATGGTGCAATCTTGGCTCACTGCAACCTCCACCTCCTGGATTCAAGCAATTCTCCTGCCTCAGCCTCCCAAGTAGCTGGGATTACAGTCATGAGCCACCACGCCTGGCTAATTTTGTATTTTTAGTAGAGGCCCAGTTTCACCATGTTGATCAGGCTGGTCTCGAACTCCTGCCCTCCGGTGATCCACCGGCCTCAGCCTCCCAAAGTGCTGGGATTACAGGTGTAAGCCATCACAGGTGTAAGAGACTAAATAGATGATGCTACCAGTATAGGAATGGGGAATCACTAAATACATTCAAAATTAAACTTTCTACTACTTTTGAAATATGATGCCTAAGTTGAAAATGAGATCTGCAGTGTGATGTAGGATTCAGAAGACCTTGCTTGTAGTCCTGGTTCCACTAGTGATTTGTAATGTGACTGTGGGCAAGTCATTTAAACCTCTATGACTGTTTCTTCATCTGAAAAGTGGGGATAACACCAGGCGCGGTAGCTAACTCCTGTAATCCCATCAGTTTGGGAGGCTGAGGCGGGTGGATCATGAGGTCAGGAGTTCAAGACCAGCCTGGCCAAGATGGTGAAACCCTGTCTCTACTAAAAAATACAAAAATTAGCTGGGCATGGTGACGGGTACCTGTAATCCCAGCTACTCAGGAGGCTGAGGCAGGAGAATCGCTTGAACCTAGGAGGTGGAGTTTG
>NW_016108437.1:0-1716 GCF_001604975.1 Cebus imitator
AAAAAGACAAAATACCATTTACAATAGCATCCTCAAAATGAAATACCTAGGTATAAATATAACAAAATATATACAAGACCTATATTAGGAAAGCTACAGAACTGTGATGAAAGAAAGCAATGAACAACTAAATAATTGAATATGCCATTTATGTTATTTTATGTGTGTTGTTGAGTTGCCTCCCCTGTCTTACCTGACAAAGACACCTAAACCTAACTTCTCCCTGGGTCAGTGCTCTACTAGAGAGTATCTGCCTTGGTAGGAATAAACTGGACACAGGTCAGACAAAGCCACATGATGTCTACCAGTAAAAATAAGCTTTCTGTGAGAGGGACATCTGACCATGGTTCAGACACTTAAGAATTAGGCCATCCACCAGGATGAAGAAGTATCCTGTAAAAGATGTAATGTAAATATTCATGACCAAATACCTTGACGCCCTGACTGGCAGGGCTAGAGTTTTTAGCCATACTCCTGAGAGAGATCTCAAGACCAAATTTAAAAAAAGGAAAATACAATGTCAAAGCTAGTTAAATAACTCCACCAGAGAAAAATTTTACTACTACTACCTTATTATGATTTATTTTAAAATTCTCAACAAAATACTGGCAATCCAAATGCAACAATACATTAAGATAATTATACACCACGAACAAGTGGGATTTATCTAAGGAATGATAGGATGGTTCAACATATGAAAATCAATCAATGTAATACACTTTGTTAATAGAATGAGGGAAAAAATGCCACAACCTCATCTCAATATGGGCAGAGAAAGCATTTGACTTGACAAAAGTTAACTCTTTTCCACAATTAAAAAAAAAAAACACACTCAGCTAACTAGGAATAGAAGGAAAATTTCTGATTAGGTTAAAGGACATTTATGAAAGAACCACAGCTGACATCATACTCAATAGTAAAAATCTGGAAGCTGTTCCCTAAAATCAGAAACAAGACAGGGATGCTTGCCTTCATCACTTCTATTCAACATCACACTGGAAGCTCCAGCCAAAGCAATTGGTCAAGAAAAAAAAGGCACCCAAACTGAAACAGAAGAAGTAAAATTATATCTTCGCTGATGAGATTATCCTACCTATAGAATAGTCTACAAAATCCACCAAAATATTACAGCTAATAAACAATTTCAACAAATCACAAGACCAACATACAAAAATAATTTTTGTTTCTATATAATACTAATAAACAGTATCAAAATGAAATTAAGAAACAATTTTATTTACAGTAGAATCAAGTGATAAAATACTTAACAATAAAGGTAACCAAAAAAGTGAAGTCTTGTACTCTGAAAATTAAAACTTTGCTGAAAGAAATGTTAAAAGGTCTAAATGAATAGAAAATATCCAGCAGTTATGGATTGGAAGACTTATTGTTAAGATTTGGTAATACTCCCAAATTGCAAATTCAATGCAATGTCTATCAAAACACTAACTGACTTTTTCAAAAATTAAAAAACTGATTATAATATTTATATGATTGCACAGCCTTGTAAGTGAGCTAAGCTCCGTTAATTATGTTATGTGAATTTACCTAAATAAAGCAAAAGCTGACATACAAAAAAGCTACATTATGAACTCAGTAAAAAACAGATGAAAACTGACAGCAGACGTTTTTTATCAGATACCGTATAAGCAACAAGATGAAGACATGAGAAAAACATCTCAATTTGTGTGATTTTGATCATTTTAAATATATAGA
>NW_016108437.1:2560-15611 GCF_001604975.1 Cebus imitator
TACTTCCTTTTCCTGGTATCTAGTAAAAAAAAAAAAAAAAATTACGTCTGTTTGCTCTGATACTATTACCACCACTCCAAGTCTCTTTTGGATACTATTTGCATGATATATCTTTTCAATTTTTTCACTCTTAACCATTTTTTTCAATTATTGTAAGGTATAGTTCTTATTGAGAGCATTAATATAGATGATTTATTTTTTATCCATTCTGCCAATATATGCTTTTATGTGAAGTGTTTAATACATTTGTATATGACTATTTTAAAATTAGGGTTTACACGTGAAAATTTTTTATTTAATTCCTATGTGTTGTCTATCTTTTCTCCCTTTATTCTTCTATACCAGCCTTCTTATGCATTCAATAGGTATTTTAATACACTATTTTTAAATCCTTTGCCATTTCTTTTACTACATTAATCGGAGGTAGTTCTTTAAATGTTACCCTGTGATTACAATTAACATATTAACTTTAAAAATCTAGTCAGAATAATATCAACTTAATTTAAACAGTATACAATTTTGCCCCATGTAGCTTCATTTCTTCCACCTACTTTATGCTATTATTGTCATACAAAATATATTTTTATACATTGTATGCTTTTCAATGACAACTTATATTCATTGCTTTTCCCAGTTTTTCCTTTTTATTATTATTACTATATTGTGTTTTAGAGATGGTTCTTGACACACATACTCTGAAACATTTAGTGGTAAATGGGACATGATATCTGAAACTTATATTTTAAAAAAGCATACATGTATGCCTACAAAGAGAAAATAATAAAGCAAATGTGGAAAATAATTAACAGTTGGTGAATATGGGTGAACAGCATACAATTTTGTGCTAGTCTTGCAACCTGCCTATGTTTGAGATTATTTCTATTTTTATTTTTTATTTCAATGGTTTTAGGGTACAGATAATTTTGAGTTACATGGGTAAGTTCTTTAGTGGTGATTTCTGGGATTTTGGTGCACCCATCACCCGAGAAGTGTTCACTGAACCTAATATGCCATCTTCTATTGCTCATCCCTCTTCCACCATTCCCTGCTGAGTCACCAAAGTCCATTATATCATTCATATGCCTTTGCATCCTCATAGCTTAGTGTCCACTTGAAATTGAGAATATACGATATTTGGTTTTCTTTTCCTAAGTTACTTCAATTAAAATAATGGCCTCCAGCTCCATCCAAGTTGCTGCAAAAGACATTATTTTATCCTTTTTATGACTGGGTACTATTCCATGGGATGTGTGTGTGTGTGTGAGTGTGTGTTTGTGTGTAATGTGATATATGTCTATATCTACACACAAATTATATATATATATTATCACATTTTTATACACTCATTGGTTGGTGGGCCCATTGGTTGTTTCCAAATTTTTGCCATTGTGTGGCTGTAAACATGTGTATTCATGTCTTTTTCATAGTGACATCTTTTTCTGTGGATAGTTACCCAGTAGTAAGATGGCTGGAATGAATGGTAGTTCTCTTAGTTCTTTAAGAAATCTTCACACTGTTTTCCATAATGATTGTACAAGTTCACATTTCTACTAGCCATGTAAAAGTGCCACTTTTTGAAGGGAATTTCTGTTTGTTTGTTTTTCCTTGAGTTTCTTGCAGATTCTGGATATTAGTCCTTTTTTGGATGCATAGTTTGTAAACATTTTCTCCCTTTCTGTAGGTTGTCTGTTTGCTGATTATTTCTCTTTCTGTGCAAAAGATTTTTTTTATTAGGTCTTATGTATTTATTTACTTATTTAAATTTGTTTTTGGAGTCTCAACCATGAATTTTTTGCCTAAGCCAATGTCTGAAAGAGTTTCCCTGATGTTATCTTGAGAATTTTTATGGTTTCTAGTCTTAAATTTAAGTCTTTGCTTCATTTTGAGGTGATGTGGACCCTGTGTTTTTCGATTAATCTCTCAATTCCTACAAAATCATATACAAGCAATAACCAGTCAGTCAATATGACAAATGCCCCTTCTAACAACCCCACAATATCACCCCTTGCCCTGAGATCTCCCAGTCATCTAAATTCTTTCCCATTTTCAGGTGTCTGCGTTGCCCCAAATTCCACTCGAAGAAGCCCTGAGAAACATTGCCCCATCACCCCTCTGTGCCGGCCTTCCTAATATACCACTGTCCTCCACTCTTCATTTCTTTTTCCTTTATATTACTAATATAAAAGGACAGGAATGTAAGGTCTGACCACACCATGAACAGCATGGTAATCTCTGTGACCTGCAGGTACACCCCAGATGAGTTCCTGGAAGAAACGATCAACCCCTGAGGCACCTAACTAACCTGAGACATTCTTTATTGTTTCTAATTCCAGCCTGAATTGACAGGGCCAATGGACTTTGTAACCAACCTTGGACAACCTCCTGACTGCACACCCTACGACCCCCTGACAGCTTGCAAACCTGCGACTCCCTCCCAGCTTGCAAAAAACCACTAGCTGTAACTTCTACAACATTCTGCTCTTTGTCCCAAACCTATAAAACCATCTCCTATCCCTCCACTGACACCCTTTTCAGCCTCAGCCCACCTGCACCCGTGTTGCTCACACAAAGCCTGTTTAGGGGTCTCTTCACTCAGCACACCTGTTTTAACAGTACCTGACTCATCTCACAGGGACTGATTAGGGATTAGGTGCAGCCCACAAAGTGCAAGTCAAAGCAGGCTGGGGCAATGCCTCACCCAGGAAGCACAAGAGGTAGGGGAACTTCCTCCCCAAGCTGAGGGAAGCTGTGAAGGACTGTGCCACGAGGAACACTGCATTCTGAGCAGATATTACACTTTTCCCATGGTCTTCACAACCTGCAGACCAAGAGATTCCCTCAGGTTCCTACATCACCAGGGCCTTAGGTTTCAAACAAAAAACTTGGTGGCCGTTTGGGCAGACACTGAGCTAGCTGCAGAAGTTTTCTTTCTTTCTTTTTTTTTCATACCGCAGTGGTGCCTAGAATGTCAGTGAGACAGAACAGTTCACTCCTATGGAAAGGGGGCTGAAGCCAAGTGGTCTAGCTCAGCAGATTCCACCCCAACAGAGCCCAGCAAGCTAAGATCTACTGACTTGAAATTCTTGTTCCAGTGCAACAGTCTGAAGTCAACCTGGAAAGCTTGAGCTTGGTAGGGGGAGGGGCATCTGCCATTACTAAGGCTAGAGTAGGCGGTTTCCCCCTCACAGTGTAAACAAAGCTACCTGGAAGTTCAAAGTGACCAGCAAAGCTCCACAAAACTGCTGTAGTTAGACTGCCTCTCTAGATTCCTCCTCTCTGGGCAAGGCATCTCTGAAATAAAGGCAGAAGCCCCAGTCGGGAGTTTATAGATAAAATTTCCACCTCCCTGGGACAAAGTACCTGGGGAAAGGGGCAGCTGTGGGCACAGCTTTAGCAGACGTAAATGTTCCTGCCTGCCAGATCTGAAGAGAGCTGTGGATCTCACAGCACACCACTTGAGCTCTGCTAAGGGACAGACTGCCTCCTTAAGTTGGTCCCTGACACCCCCATCACACTGGATAGGGAGACACCTCTCAGCAGCGGTCAACAGACACCTCATAAAACGAGAGCTCTGGCTGGCATCTGGCAGGTACCCCTCTCGGACAAAGCTTCCAGAGGGAGGAACAGGCAGGAATCTTTGCTGTTTGCTGGTGATACCCACGCAAACAGGGTCTGGAGTGGACCTCCAGCAGACCTGCAGAAGAGGGGCCTGCCTGTTAGAAGGAAAACTAACAAACAGAAAGGAATGACATCAACAACAACAAAAATAAGTCCACAGAAATCCCATACAAATGTCACCAGCATCAAAGACCAAAGGTAGAACAATCCACAAAGATGAGGGAAAACAAGTGCAAAACAGCTAAAAATTTCTAAAAGCAGAATACCTCTTCTCCTCCAAGGGGTCACAACTCCTCACCAGCAAGGGAACAAAACTAGATGGAGAATGAGTTTGATGAATTGACAGAAGTAGGCTTCAGAAGAAGGGTAATACCAAACTCCTCTGAGCTAAAGGAGCATGTTCTAAGCCAAAGGGAGAAAGCTAAGAACCTTGAAAAAAGGTTAGAGGAATTGATAGCTAGAATGAGCAGTTTAGAGAAGAACATGAATGACCTGATGGAGCTGAAAAACACAGCAAGAGAACTTCGTGAAGCATACACAAGTATCAATAGTTGAATTGATCAACTGGAAGAAAGGATATCAGAGACTGAAGATCAACTTAATGAAATAAAGCATGAACACAAGATTAGAGAAAAAATAATAAAAAGGAATGAACAAAACCTCTAAGAAATGTGGATCTATATGAAAAGACCCAACCCACTTTTGATTGGTGTACCTAAAAGTGATGCGAAGAATGTAACCAAGTTGGAAAACACTCAAAACAGCATGGTACTGGTACCAAAACAGATATACAGACAAATGGAACTAAACAGAGATCTCAGAAATAACACCTGACATCTACAACCATCTGATCTTTGACAAACCTGACCAAAAAAAAGCAATGGGAAAATGATTCCCTATTTAATAAATGATGTTAGGAAAAGTGGCTAGCCATATCCAGAAAACTGTAGCCAGACCACTTCCTTATACCTTACACAAAAATTAACTCAAGCTAGATAAAAGACTTAAATGTAAGACCTAAAACCATAAAAACCCTAGAAGAAAACCTAGGCAATACCATTCAGCACATAGGCATAAGCAAAGACTTCATGACTGAAACACCAAAAGTAATGGCAACAATAGCCAAAATTGACTAATGGAATCTAATTAAACTAAAGAGCTTCTGCACAGCAAAAGAAACTATCATCAGAGTGAACAGGCAACCTATAGAATGGGAGAAAATTTTTGCAATCTCTCCATCTGACAAAGGGCTAATATCAAGAATCTACAAGGAACTTAAACAAATCTGCAAGGAAAAACAACCCCGTCAAAAAGTGGGTGAAGGATATGAACAGACACTTCTCAAAAGAATTCACTCATGTGCCCAACAAACATATCTCAAAAAGCTCATCATCAGTGGTCATTAGAGAAATGCAAATCAAAACCACAATGAGATACCATCTCACACCAGTTAGAATGGTGATCATTAAAAAGTCAGGAAAAAACAGATGCTGGAGAGAATATGGAGAAATAGGAATGCTTTTACACTGTTGGTGAGAGTGCAAATTAGTTTAACCATTGTAGAAGACAGTGTTGCAATTCCTCAAGGTTCCAGAACCAGAAATAACATTTGACCCAGCAATCCCATTACTGGATATATGCTCAAAAGATTATAAATCATTCTACTATAAAGACACATGCACGTGTATGTTTATTGCAGCACTATTCACAATGGCAAAGACTTGGAACCAACACAAATGCCCATCAATGATCGACTGTATTAAGAAAATGTGGCACATATATACCATGGAATACTATGCAACCATAAAAAAGGATGAGTTCATGTCTTATTCAAGGACATGGATGAGGCTGGAAACCATCATTCTCAGCAAACTAACACAGGAACAGAAAACCAAACATCACATGTTCTCACTTATAAATGGGAGTGGAACAAAGAACACATGGGCACAGGGAAGGGAACATCACACACCAGGGCCTGTAAGTAGGTTGGGTGCTAGGGGAGAGATAACATTAGGAGAAATATCTAATTTGGATGACGGGTTGATGGGTGCCACAAATGACCATGGCACATGTATATGTGTGTAACAAACCTGCACGTTCTGCACATGTATCCCAGAACTTAAAGTGTAATAAAAAAGGAAAAATAAATAAATAATAGAATGTTACCAGCCCCTGCAAACAAGCTGCCTGCTCACTTCATTAACCCCTCAGAGTAGCTATTATTCTAGTTATCAATAGCATAGATTAGTTCTGCCTGTGTTTTTACTTTATATAAACGGTCTCATTAAGTATAAAAAATTAGATTGTGGGAAAAGATATGTCAGATAGATTATTGATGATTGATTGATAGTGATAATGTCATACATTAAAAACAGAATTATGTAAAATGGCACAAAAAATTCAAATAATAACAAAATTATTCATCCATGATGTGAAATATTATTCACTCAAAAAATAATTTTCCATATTACAGTAATCCCCCCCTTACCAGGAGTTTTACTTTCTGCAGTGTTGGTTACCCAATGTCAACCTCAGCCCAGAGGTATTACATGGAGTAGTCCAGAAATTTTAAAAAAAAAAAAGGAAAAATTGAATTTTCACATCCATGATAGGTGAAATGAGGTTATTTTTATTTTAAGTATATTTTTCATATTTTTTGGTCTTATAAAGAATTAGCATCTCTTGTTTCTTACCAAGGAGAATCTTTGTTAAACCATGAACACCAGAAAAGTATTGATAAGTAAATAAAAATCATCTGAATTGCACTGTTTTATAATACCACTATTAATCCTCTCCTCTATTGATTTATTGTCTTCCTTTCATGTGTGTGGTGTAATAAGACTTTGTACATTGAAATTTTAATGTATATATAATATGATAATCATTTATGAGGTTTTTTCAAAGCATAATTTATTTATTTGCCCTTTCCCTACCAAATCAAACCTCTTTTGTGATTAAATGCCATATATCCTGTGTGTTGGAAGTAAAGCAAATACTTTAGAAATCACGAGATAATATATAAATATGTCAACATAACAAGTTTCCTCAATTTCCAGCCAGTAGCCTTCTTCTCAAGTGATACCTGTTAGCAATTATATAACCATGGCAACCTTAAATGTGGGGATGGGGCTTCCCCTAGGGCCTTCTACCTAATCTAGGGCCTAATCTCCCTGTTGAGATAGTCATTCCATACCAATGTCTTCACTGATTCTATTCAATGATTAGTAGGTACAGCCAGCTAACATTTTTCTGATTTCTTGCATGGATCTGAGAGAAATTGGAAAGAGAGATCAGAATACATGAACTCACTGCCCTTGTAACATTAACCTGTTGCTTCTTCCAAAGTGTATCCATGACACTTCAAGATTCTTTTGGCCTCCCAGATAGGGTTTGGGTATTAGAGGGCTCATTTCAGAAACAGGCTGCTGACTATAGTGGTTATCTCTCTGGGTCAGTCCTGTGAAGGCCTGAAATTGTTTCTGAATCACCTTCAGCTTAAACTAGTTTGGGTGACATGTACCTGGTAAAGTCAGCAACTGACTTCAAGACTTTCCAGATCAGATATGATTCACAGGTTGACTGCATCAGCACAACAGACATCCCTGGCTAGGGCATGAGATACCTATGAGCTTTCTGGCAGATGAGTGGGCAGTTTGAGGTTGTTTGGTTGACATTCAGAGTTCTGAATTTTACCTAATCCTCTGGATCATGTTTCAGCCATGCCCTCCTCTCCTCCTAGAATACACAAGTCCACAACTTCCATAACAAATCTGCTTATAAGGTAAACCTCCCACATTCTGCTGCGTTCATGGAAGAGCAGTTGTATGGCTGAGTGAATCATAGAAGAAATCTGGGGTGTCTAAGCACGCTTTTAATAAACTCTGAAAAAATTCTGTTGTTTTCATATTTATCCCATACCTCTCTCCCCAGAGATGCCTGGTGCCTCCACGTCCTCAGCGTTTTTGAGGTACTAAGCTCCAATCTGCTTGTCCCTCATTGCTGTAGAACATCGTATCATAATTCTTCTGGAGAAAACACAAAGATAACTGTCAGAAGATGTGGGTTCCTGTGCCAGACCTCACACTAACTTCAGGGTCTTAGCTGAGTTGTTCCTTTTGCCCTGGCCTCATCTGTGAAACAGATTATATAACCCTGACACACACATCTAGAAATGCTGTGAGGCATAAAGAATTTCTACTTGGGAAATCCTTCTGTGTTTATAAAAGAGAATGAAAGTAAAATGCAGTCACCATCAGCAAAAAGTAACACACAATGGGAGACTTAGGTGAGGAACACAGATTTTATTTCTTATCTCCTAAATATTCAACTGCTGGGTTGAGGTAAATGTCTATAACACAGGATTCCTGTATAACATCACTGCCTCTTTTGTTCCTGCCTTATGTGTTAGTTTGCTAGTAGTTTTACCTCTACTATGAGACATCTCATGGTACAAACCTACTTCTTCCTGTCTATTTATTTTAACCTAGCATATACACATATCCATAACAGTTGTTACTACAAAGAAAATTTCTACTTCTGTGATACAATACAAAGCACCATATGATGATTAATTTTGTGTCCACTTCTCTAAGGCATGGTATCTGGAATATTTGGCCAAACATTACTCTATATGTTTCTGTAAAGTTATATTTAGAAGAGATTAACATTTAAATCAGTAGAGTTTGAGTAAAACAGAATACATTCCATAATGTGAGTAGGCCTCATTCACTCCACTGAAGACCTTAATAGAAAAAAAGACTGATCTCCCCCAGGGAAAAAGGAATCCTGCCAGCAGACTGCCTTCATACTTGAACTGTAACTTTTCCCTGAGTCTCTAGCCAATCAGTCTACCCTGCAGATTTTGTGCTTGCTAGCCTCCACAGTCACAGGAACAAATTCTTTAAAATAAATCTCCCTCTCTCTATATATATGTAGATAGATACACACATGCACACACATACACATGCACACACACACACACACACACACACAAACATCCAATTGTTTCTTTTTCTCTGAAGAGCCCTAAGACAGACCATAATCCTTGTCTTCCACAAGTGAACTGTTAAATGTATCTTTTGACCTTTTATTTATATTAACTATTACTCAGCAGCTTGCGCAATGGAAGTAAATTCTGTAGTAATATGTACTTTTGATAAAAATCTTCATCTATAGGTGATAAATACTTGGAGCCAACATCCCCAAAATATAATCTCTGTTTCGTTTAACACATGTAAAGCCATGTTCATTTTCTCTGTGACTGCTGCAATCAAATATCCCTATTCCAATAGCTATTGAATGCCCCCTAGCATAGGACTCTGGATTAAGAATACCTGTATTTTTCCACTGAAAAATAATTCTCAGACATGCACACAAACCCATGTCCCTCCCTGTTTTTAAAACAGTTTAGAATTACACCAACAGGCAGAGGACAGAGTGACCAAATTCCTATAGTCTCCTGTATACAATCTCTATTTTCTTTCCATATATTGCTATACAAATTATCTGGCATGTAGTAGGCCTCCAAGAAATGTTGTTGCCTTTTAGTTTTGTCTTTCATCTCCCAAAAAGGCATAATTTTGTCTGAATTAAATCCCAGAGTGAACAAAGAGAGTGTTTGAGAATGTAACCCCTCTTAGTCTTTCAACAAAAATGAAAAGACAGAGAATGTGTAACCCCAAGAAGGGAACTAAACATGTGTTAACATGCCTGTTCCTCTGGCAGGCACTAGAAATGAAGTCCAAAAAAGACCAGTTTTGGAGGAACTCAATTTTTGCCTACTGTCCCAGCATTCCAGCTTTTCTCTCAATGCATATAAAAATTTTTCTGCACAACAGACTGAATGAGTACCTGGAATATTCTTTTGTTTTCTCCTAGATAAAAGAGAGCCCAGTCCAAAACAGATTGTACCAATCTTTCTTTAAAGTAAAAATTCATCTGTAGATGTGAATATGCCCCCAAACTGCTTATGCCAAAGCAAGATCGGGACCCAAAACTTGGAATTTCTTTGTTATTTATTGCATTCTTTTGAAAAGGAGGCACAAAACATATTACATTATATTGAGTAGAGGAAACGGATTCCATTCATGTACTCTGACATAGTTATTTCGTATCACTGTCTCTGCATTGGGTGCCTGCCATGTTCAAGGCACTGTGATCTTCTTTTCTTGTATGAACTCATTTATGCCTTACAATAACCCCGTCTAAATAATATTAGCATTCCTATTCTTCTAAGGAGGTTCATGTCTTTAAAAAAAATTCCCCAAAGTCACCCTTAGCTACTAAACCCTGAGCCAGGAATTACCTAATGGATTTTCTGCCTGCACATTCTATGCTCTTTCCCCTATGATGATCTTTCTGAAGGATGAATGCATCAAAGTGGTAATAAGATGAGACCTCTCAGTCCAAAGAGATATGGGGCCTTCATCATTAGCATCTTCAAGGGGTGGCGTTGTGTAGGAGTTCATGCATGTGTGCATGGCTCAGTGTGGCCAGAGGGAGAATATTAACTTATAGTTTCTGGTAAGTACTTTCATTTTTATAACCTACCTCATTATGAGGAAGTTTCTTCGGGATTAGCTGCTGGAAGTTTTTCAGAGAGGCACTACAATATAGTGTTTAGATGCATAAATACTAAAGCTGGGCCACCTGTGCTGAAATCTCAGACTTTGACATTTAGTAACTGTATGGCTTGACAATTTACTTATATCTCCACTCTTTTATTTCTTCATCACCAAAACAAAGATAGTAATACTATCTACCTCCCTGGAATTCTGTGAGGGTAAAATTAATAAATATTCATAGAGTGCTTATTAGAATGCTATAAAAATGTTAGGCCCTCTTATCAAATGTGTTTTATCTACTGGCACATGTATATGGTTTTCCCCCTTTCATGTGTTTATTTAGTGATTTTGCTTGCATGATTTCCAAATACTTTTTCATGCATTGATTTGACAGATTTTTATCATGCACTAATATGATCTAGACATTGATTCTGATACTAGAATAAAATAGTAAACAAAAGTGGCAAAATATTTTGTGCTTTTGGAGCATTTGAGGAAAAGATACATTTGTGAGTCTTCTATTGAGGATGGCTTCAGGAGTCAGGAAGTCAGTCTAGCTCAACACAACAAATATGTTTGAGGTCTTCTATGTTTTACACATTCTTCTAGGAACTTGAGGTAGAGTAGGGAACAAAATAGATACAAATCACTGTCCTCATGGACCTTACATTATAGTGGAGAAAGAAAGAAGCCATAAATAAAATACATCAGTAAATTAAATAGTACATTAGAAGATGATCAGTGCTATTGAGAAAAGAAACATTCAGCTTTCTAGATGTAGAAAACAGTTTCTTCATAAAGCCCCTTGGGGTCCTGGCCAGTTTGGTCACACAGTATATGCTTCAGTTGGATGTTTTAAGATGACAGTATTGAGAGGCAATAAAAGGAACCTTGAATGTAAAAAGCCTTTATGGCTATTTAACATCTACTGGGACCAGAATATTTTGTATTCTGTAAAAACAGTGTGCTTTTGAATGGCCTCTCAACTATTTGTGGACACACAAGAAAAGAAAACCAGATTTTTCAAAAAAGTCAATATAAATCTCATTGTATTAGTCAGGCTTCTCTTAGAGGGACAGAACTAATAGAATACTTACTAAGTATTAACTTACAGGATCACAAGATCCCAAAATAGGCTCTCTGCAAGCTGAGGAGCAAGGAGAACCAGTCTGAGTCCCAAAACTGAAGAACTTGGAATCCAATGTTCAAGGACAGGAAGCATCAAGCATAGGAGAAAGATGTAGGCTGGGAGGCTAGGCCTATCTCTTCTTTGCAAGTTTTTCTTCCTGCTTTATATTTACTGAAACCTGATTAGACTGTGCCCACCAGATTAAGGGTGCATCTGCCATCCCCAGCCCACTGACTTAAATGTTATTCTCTTTTGGCAACATCCACACAGACATACTCAGAATTAATACTTTGTATACCTCAATCCAATCAAGTTGAAACTCAGTACTGATGATCACACTCAAGAAATAATTTGTCTCTGATTCTGAACTTTCTGTAATGCAAAACCAAATAAACTTAAGTCTCTAAAAAAGGGATATTCTTGAGAGAGTGATGTCAACAGAAGGGTACAGGGCAGAATAGAAAGCTTCAAGCTCCTCCTGACCAATAGAAATACTAAGAAAAAAAAGTAGCTTTGTGAGAACCCTGGAAACCAGTTAAGGAGCTGCAGCAATCCGAAAAAAGCCCAACCAAGAAAAAGTCACATTCAAAAAAATAGAAAATTATGTGACATTTTTGCTCTCCCTTGTCTCACCACCTCCACATTGCAGTATGACATGGTCAGATAGTGGCCTCCCAATTACTAGTTCCTCCTTTGTAGCAGTAAAAAAATGTAGGCACTAGACAAGGATGCCTCTCTCACCATTCCTATTCAACATAGCATTGAAAGTTCTAGCCAGAGACATCAGGCAAGTAAAAGAAATAAAGGGTATTCAATTAGGAAAGAACAAAGTCAATTTGTTTCTTTTTGCAGACGACATGATTGTATATTTGGAAGACCCCATCTGGTAATTGGAAGGCCACTATCTGACCATGTCATACTGCAACGTGGAGGTGGTGAGACAAGGGAGATCAAAAATGTTTCAGCTCCAAATCTCCAGAAACTGATAAGCAACTTCAGCAAAGCCTCAGGAAACAAAATCAACGTACAAACATCACAAGCATTCCTATACACCAATAACATACTTAAAGAGAGCCAAATCAAGAATGAACTGCCATTCACAATTGCAACAAAGAGGATAAAATACCTAGGAATACAACTAACAAAGAATGTAAAGGACCTATTCAAGGAGAACTACAAACCACTGCTCAGTGAAATAAGACAGGACACAAACAGATGAAAAAACATTCCATGCTCATGGCTAGGAATAATCAACATTTTGAAAATGGCCATACTTCCCAAAGTAATTCATAGATTCAATGGTATCCTCATCAAGCTACCTATGACTTTCTTCACAGAACTGGAAAAAACCGCCTGAAACTTCATATGGAACCAAAAGAGAGCCTGCATAGCCAAGTCAATTCTAAGCAAAAACAACAAAGTTGGAGGCATCACACTACCTGACTTCAAACTATACTATAAGTCTACAGTAATAAAAACAGCATGGTACTGGCACCAAAACAAAGATATAGACTATTGGAACAGAGGAGATGCCTTGGAGGCAATGCCACACATCTACAACCATCTGATCTTTGACAAACCCAACAAAAACAAGCAATGGGGAAAGGAGTCCCTGTTTAATAAACGATGTTTTTGGAAAACTGGCTAGCCATGTGCAGAAAGCAGAAACTGGACCCCTTCCTGACACCTTACACTAAAATTAACTCCAGATGGATTAAAGACTTAAACATAAGACCTAACA
>NW_016108437.1:15626-18465 GCF_001604975.1 Cebus imitator
CCAAAAGCATTGGCAACAAAAGCCAAAATAGACAAATGAGACCTAATTAAACTCCAGAGCTTCCAAACAGCAAAAGAAATGATCATTAGAGTGAATTGGCAACCAACAGAATGGGAAAAAATTTTTGCAATCTACCCATCTGACAATAGACTTATATCCAGAATTTACAAAATCTAAAACAGATTTACATGAAAAAAACAAACAAGCCCATTCAAAAGTGGGCAAAGGATAGGAACAGACACTTACAAAGGAAGACATCTATGAGGCCAACAAACATATGAAAAAATGCTCATCATCATTGGCCATTAGAGAAATGCAAATCAAAACTACATTGAGGTACCATCTCATGGCAGTTAGAATGGTGATCATTAAAAAATCAGAGACAACAGATGCTGGAGAGGATGTGGAGAAATAGGAACACTTTTACACTGTTGGTGGGAGTATAAATTAGTTCAACCATTGTGGAAGACAGTCTGGTGATTCCTCAGGGACCTAGAAATAGAAATTCCATTTGACCCAGCAATCCCATTACTAGGTATATATCCAAAGGATTATAAATTGTTCTATTATAAGGACATGTGCACATGAATGTTCATTGCAGCACTGTTTACAATAGCAAAGACCTGGAACCAACCCAAATGTCCATCGATGATGGACTGGACAGGGGAAATGTGGCACATATACACCATGGAATACTATGCAGCCAGAAAAAACGATGAGTTCGTGTCCTTTGTAGTGACATGGATGAACCTGGAAACCATCATTCTGAGCAAGCTGACACAAGAAAAGAAAATCAAACACTGCATGTTCTCACTCATAGGTGGGTGATGAACAATGAGAACACATGGACACAGGGAGGGGAACATCACAGACTGGGGTCTGTGGGGAGATCTAGGGGAGGGACAGTGGGGGGTGGGGAGTTGGGGAGGGATAACTCCCTAAGATTGTTGCATAGGGATGCATGTACTTATGCAACAGTCTTGCATGTTCTTCACATGTACCCCAAAACCTAAAACGCAATAAAATATATTTAAAATTTTTAAATACAATACAATAAATAAGAAAAATAATAAAAAGAAAAAAGAAAAATGTAGAACTTGTTTACAACATTCTGACTTGCTTGGGGACTACCTAAATTACAAATTTCTGCCTTGCCTAATTAGAGCTCTAATAAGATGTTAATGTAGTGTGGATATCAGGTTATAGGCCTCTTAAAGCAGTCATGGGCACTGTGACACATGAGAGCTGTAGGGGGCTGCAGACAGGTGGGTGCTTGTGGACAAGAGATTAAGAACAGGGGATGACTGTAGAACATCTAAGTCCCTGAGAAGAAGCTGCTGTGAGACTCATAGAAAAATTAAGATATTTTTTAAAAGCCTTGCATACACAGGAATTGGGAGGAAACATACATACACACTTCTGCAAGAGTTTAATCCCAAGAAAGGATCTAAGAAGATTTTGAGACAAACAGAACTGCTAAGTGAAGATGTTCCCATGTATAAAGCCAGTCTTCAAAGACTAGGCAAGGTGACCTTTTTCAAAAGTCAACTTTTTAATAAAATATTACAAGGTATACAAAAAACAGGTGTATGTCACCCATTCAAAGGAACAAAATAAATCTTTAGAAACTGGCTACCTCTCTAGCATTAGCATCAACAGACACTTTAGACCTGATATTTAGATCTATTTTAGATCTTTAGAGCTATTTTCTCTGAAGTCTTCTACCTGGAGGCTTTATCTTCATGATAAAACTTTGTTCTTCACAATCTCTTATCACAACCCAGACTTCTTTTCTATTTATTCCAGTTTCATATATATATAATTGTACTTTAGGTTCTGGGATATATGCAAAGAATATGCAAGATTGCTGCATAGGTACATACATGGTAATGTGGTTTGCTGACTCCATCCCCGTAACCTATATCTGGCATTTCTCCCCATATTAACCCTCCCCAACTCCCTATCCCCCACTTTCTCTTCCCTAGTGCCCCCCAACAGACCTCAGTGGGTGATGCTACCCTCCCTACACCTGCCTATGAGTGAGAACATGTGGTGTTTGATTTTCTGTTCTTGTATCAGTTTGCTGAGAATGATGGTTTCCAGGTTCATCCATGTCCCTACGAAGGACACGAACTCATCATTTTTGATGGCTGCATAGTATTCCATGGTGTATATGTGCCACATTTTCCCTGTCCAGTCTATCATTGATGGGCATTTGGGTTGGTTCCAGGTCTTTGCTATTTTAAAAAGCACTGCAATGAACATACATGTGCATGTGGCTTTATAATAGAAACATTTATAATCCTTTGGATATATTGCTGGGTCAAATGGGATTTCTATTTCTAGGTCCTTGAGGAATCACCACACTGTCTTCCACAACAGTTGAACTAACTTACACTCCCACCAACAGTGTAAAATTGTTCCTATTTCTCCACATCCTCTCCAGCATCTGTTGTCTCCAGATTTTTTAATGATCACCATTCTAACTGGCATGAGATGGTATCTCGATGTAGTTTTGATTTGCATTCCTCTGATGACCAGCGATGATAAGCATTTTTTCATATGTTTGTTGGCCTCATAGATGTCTTCCTTTGTAAGTGTCTGTTCCTATCCTTTGCCCACTTTTGAATGGGCTTGTTTGTTTTTTTCATGTAAATCTGTTTTAGATTTTGTAAATTCTGGATATAAGTCTATTGTCAGATGGGTAGATTGCAAAAATTTTTTCCCATTCTGTTGGTTGCCAATTCACTCTAATGATCATTTCTTTTGCTGTTTGGAAGCTCTGGAGTTTAATTAGGTCTCATTTGTCTATTTTGGCTTTTGTTGCCAATGCTTTTGG
>NW_016108437.1:20063-44308 GCF_001604975.1 Cebus imitator
GGTCTATTCAGGGTTTCAACTTCTTCCTGGTTAGGCTTGGAATGGTGCAAGTGTCCAGGAATTTACGCATTTCTTCCAGGTTACTGGTTTATGTGCACATAGTTGTTTGTAGTAGTCTCTGATGGTGGCTTGTATTTCTGTGGAATCTGGGGTGATATCCCCTTTATCATTTTTTATTGCATCTATTTGATTATTCTCTTTTCTTTTTTATTATTCTGACTAGTGATCTTTCTATTTTGTTGATCTTTTCAAAAAAACACCTTGTGGATTTATTGATTTTTTGAAGGGTTTTTTGTGTCTCTATCTCCTTCAGTTCTGCTCTGATCTCAGTTATTTCTTGACTTCTGCTAGCTTTTGAGTATTTTTTATCTTACTTCTCTAGCTCTTCCAATTCTGATGATAGGGTGTCAATTTTAGATCTTTCCTTGCTTCTCATGTGGACATTTATAGCTATAAATTTTCCTCTAGACACTGCTTTAAATGTGTCCCAGAGATTCTGGTATGTTGTGTCTTCATTCTCGTTGGTTTCGAAGAACATCTTTATTTCTGTCTTCATTTGATTGTGTATCCAGTAAACATTCAAGAGCCAGTTGTTCAGTTTCCATGAAGTGTGTGGTTCTGAGTGAGTTTCTTAATCCTGAGTTCTAATTTGATTGCATTGTGGTCTGAGAGACTGTTTGCTATGATTTCCATTCTTTTGCATTTGCTGAGGACTGATTTACTTCCAATTACGTGGTCAATTTTAGAGTAGGTTTGATGTGATGTTGAGAAGAATATATATTCTGTGGATTTGGGGTGAAGAGTTCTGTAAATATCTATTAAGTTCGCTTGGTCCAGATCTGAGTTCAAGTCCTGTATATCCTTGTTAATTTTCTGTCTCTTTGATCTGTCTAATATTGACAGTGAAGTGTTAAAGTCTCCCACTATTATTGTGTAGGAGTCTAAGTCTCTTTGTAGGTCATTAAGAACTTGCTTTATGTATCTGGCTGCTTCTGTATTGAGTCTGTATATATTTAGGATCATTAGCTCTTCTTGTTGCATTGATCCTTCTACCATTCTGCAATGCCCTTCTTTGTCTCTTTTTATCTTTGTTTGTTTAAAGTTTATTTTATCAGAATTGAAATTCCTGCTTATTTTTTTTCTCTCTATTTACTTGGTACATCTTCCTCCATCCCTTTATTTTGAGCCTATGTGTATCCTTGAATATGAGATGGGTTTCCTGGATATAGCACACCGATGGGTTTTGACGTTTTATCCAATTTGCTAGTCTGTGTCTTTTGATTGGGGCATTTAGCCCATTTACATTGAAGGTTAATATTGTTATGAGTGAATTTGATCCTGCCATTTTGATGCTAGCTGGTTGTTTTGCCCATTAGTTGATGCAGTTTCTTCGTTGTGTCGATGCTCTTTACCATTTGGTACATTTTTGGAGTGGCTGGTACTGGTTGTTCCTTTCTATGTTTTGTGCTTCTTTCAGGAGATCTTGTGAGGCAGGCCTCGTGGTTATGAAATATCTCAGCAATTGCTTGTTCATAAAAAATTTTAATTCTCCTTGGCTTATGAAGTTTAGTATTGCTGGATATGAAATTCTAGGTTGAAAGTTCTTTTCTTTAAGGATGTTGAATATTGGCCCCCACTCTCTTCTGACTTGTAGGATTTCTGCCAAGAGGTCCACTGTGAGTCTAATGGGCTTCCCTTTGTGGGTAACCCGACCTTTCTCTCTGGCTGCCCTTAGCACTTTTTTCTTCATTTCAATCCTGGTGAATCTGACAATTATGTGCCTTGGGGTTTTCCTTCTTGAGAAAAATCTTTGTGGTGTTCTCTGTATTTCCTGGACTTGAATATTGGCCTGGATTGTTTGGTTGGAGAAGTTCTACTGGATAATATCCTGAAGAGTGTTTTCTAGCTTGGATTCATTCTGTCTGTCACATTCAGGTACATCTATCAAATGTAGATTAGGTCTTTTTACATAATCCCATATTTTTTGGAGGTTTTGTTCATTTCTAATCACTCTTTTTTCCCAAATCTTGCCTTCTCATTTTATTTCGTTGAGTTAATCTTCAATCTCTGATATCCTTTCTTCTGCTTGGTCGATTCAGCTATTGAAACTTGTGTATGCTTTGTGAAGTTCTCGTGTTGTGTTTTTCAGCTCCATCAATTCGTTTATATTCCTCTCTAGGCTGTTTATTCTCGTTAGCATTTTGTCAAACCTTTTTTCAGGTTCTTAGTTTCTTTGCATTGGATTAGAACAACTTCTTTTAGCTCAGAGAATTTTGTTATTGTCCACATTCTTAAGCCTGTTCCTGTCAATTCATCAGACTCATTCTCCATCCAGCCTTGTTTCCTTGCTGGTGAAGAGTTGCGATCCCTTGGAAGATGCGAGGTGTTCTGGTTTGGGTGTTTTTATCCTTTTTGCACTGGTTTCTTTCTATCTTTGTGGATTTATCTTCCTGTGGTCTTTGTAGTTGGTGACTTTCAGATGGGGTCTCTGAGTGGACTTCCTTTTTGTTGATGTTGAAGTCATTTCTTTCTGTTTTTTAGTTTTCCTTCTAACAGCCAGGCTCCTCTGTTATAGCACTGCTGGAGGTCCACTCCAGACCCTGCTTGCCTGAGGATCGCTTGCAGTAGCTGCAGAGGAGTAGGTGTTGCTGCCAGTTTCTTATTCTGCTATCATTGTCCCAGAAGGATAACCTCCAGATGTCAGCTTGAGCTCTCCTTTATGAAGTGTCTCTATGGATATAGTGGGGTCGGGGAGCTGCTTGAGGAGACAATCTGTCCCTTATAGGAGCACAAGTGCTGAGATGTGAGCTCCATTGTTCTGTTCAGAACTGCTGTACAGGTAACGTTTAAGTCTGCTGCAGCAGAACTCATAAATGCCTTTTTTTCCCAGGTGCTCTGTCCCAGGAAGGTGGGGCTTTGTTTATAAGTTCCTGATGAATTGCTGCCTTTTTTCAGGGATGCCTTGCCCAGTGAGGAGATAGCCGAGGCACAGTCTGCCAGCAGAGGCATTTTTGAGCTGCCATGGGCTCTGCCCAGCTGCTGTGTGAACTTCCCTGCAGCTTTGTTTATAGAGGCACAGTTAGAACTGCCTCAGTAAAGGTGGTCTGCCTCAGTAATGGCAGACTCTCTCTCAACTGGCAGAATGCCTCAGTAATGGCAGACTGCCTTAGTAATGGTGGACTGCCTCAGAATGGTGTACTGCCTCAGTAGAGGTGGACTGCCTTGGTAATGTCAGATGTCCTTCCCCCACAGAGCTAGACCATCCCACATCCAGCTGTGCTTGCTGTGAAACTCTCAGTCCAGAGCATTTCAGATTGTTCACCTTTGTGAGGGTGGGACCAGCCAAGCCAGATCACCTGGCTTCCTGTTTTAGCCCCCTTTTTTTCCAGTTGAATGGGCAACTGTCTCCCAGGCATTCCAGGTGCCAGTTGAAATGGCACACAGATTTGTGTGAAACAGCCATGCTGGAGACTCATGATGCTTTTCTACTTGGTAATCTCCTAGTCTGTGGGCAGTAAAAATTTGTTGGGAAATGCAGCAATCACTCACCCTCTGTGTTTTCACTGTAAACTGCAATCCAGAGATGTTCCTAGTTGGCCATCTTGGATCTTCCTATTCCAGTTTTTTAAACAAACTCAACCAGTTGTCAACCAGAAAATGTTTAAATTTGCCTATAGCCTGGAAGTCACACCCCAACCCCTGCTTCGAGTTTTCTCATATTTCTGGACCAAACCAATGCAATGTATTTCTTAAATGTATTTGATTGATTGATGCCTCATGCCTCCCTAATATGTATAAAACCAGGCTTTACCCCAAGGACCTTGAGCATATGTTCTCAGGACTTCCTGAGGGCTGTGTCATGGGCCACAGTCACTCATATTTGGCCCAGCATATCTTCAAATATTTTTGAGTTTGACTCTTTTCATCAACAGACACCAACTTAACTATCTACACAGAAAAAAAAGAAAAAAAAAACCTTTATAAGAACCAAAAATCAGATGAGCACTCACAGTACCTGGTTTAAACTTCATAACACTGAAAGAGACATAGAAGAATTTTTTTTTTAAAAAAAAAGTTCTAAGTTGCTGATGCCATCCCTCCCCTACCCCCAGAAGCATGGTATGGAAAGCATCTCTGGGTGCCAAGGGAGGGAAAGTTCAGCAATTATGATGCATAGAACTCAGTGCTATCCTGTTAAAGCAGAAAGGAACACCTGGCCAAACTCAACTGATGTCTACACACCAAGGAAGCATTTAAACCGACCCTAGCCATAGGGGAATCCTTGATCTCAGAAGTTGGAACTTGAATTATGACAAACTTTGCCTCTGAGGGTTACAGTGTTCTGTGTCTCCAGGTAAACTTGACAGGCAGTCTAGACCATGGAAGGACTGCAACTCTTAGGCAAGTCCTAGTGCTGAAGTAGGTCCAGCGACAATGGGCTAAAGTGGGAGGGGAGCAAATGATCCACTAACACACCAGCTGGGGCAGCCAAGGGAGTGCTGGCATCACCCCTCCCCTAACCCCAGACTGCAGAGCTAATGGATCCAAAAGAGACTTCATTACCCTGTTTGAGGAGAGGAGAGGGAAGAGTGGAGAGGATTTTGTCTTTCATCTTGGTTACCAGCTTAGCCACAACAGGATAGGGACAAACAAAAGCTGAGGGATTTCATTAATACCAGCCTTCTTTTACAAGAAACCTTAAAGGGGGCATTTGAATCAGAGAGAAAAGGACATTAGTGAGCCAGAAATAATCACCTGAAGGTACAAAACTCACTAGTAATAGTAAGTAAACAGAAAATCACAGAATATTTTAATGCTGTAACTGTGGTTTGTAAACGACTCTTATTCTAACTAGAAAGATTAAATGATGAACCAATAAAAGATAATAATTACAATGATTTTCTAAGAGATAGTCAGTACAATAAGATATAAATAGAAACAACAAAGTTAAAAATCAGGGGGACAAAGTTAAGGTGTAGAGTTATGAATAGGTTTTTTTTTTCTTGCTTGTTTATGAAAATTGTGTTAAGTTGTTATCAGGTTAAGATAATAGGTTGTAAGATATTAATAGTATTTGCAAGCATTATGGTAACATGAAACCAAAATACATGCAATGGATACACAAAAAATCAAAAGCAAGAAACTAAATCATATCACCAGAGAAAATCACCTTCATTAGAAAAAGATAGGAAGGAAAAACAGAAGGAAGAGATCAAAAAACAACCTGAAAACAAACAATAAAATGGCAGAAGTAAGCCCTTACTTGTCAATAATAACATTGAATGTAAATAGACTTAACACTCCAAATCAAAAGACATACGTTGGCTGAATGCATGAAGAAAAAAAATGACAACTGATATGTTGCCTACAAGAAACAGACATCACCTATGAAGACACATGTTAAAGCAAATTAAATATGGTCTGAAAAGGACTTCATACTTCCATATTTGAGCACTCATGGAGGCAGACAAGATTGAAAACCTAACTTAGGAATATGCACCTGTAGCAATAGCTGAGTCTTGTCCAATCCCAGTGGCCCTACTTCAACTACTCATGGACTCTTAAGTGTTCAAACTGTGTTCAAATAAGACAAACACCAACCTGTAGCCAATCCAGCCATTTCTGTACCTGACTTCCAATTTCTGTATATCACTTCCCTTTTTGTGTCTGTAAATTTGTTCTGACCATGAGGCATACCTGGAATCTCTCTGAATCTGCTGTGATTCTGCTAGCTGCCTCATTTGTAAATCATTGCTCAATTAAATGCCTTTAAATTTAATTTAGTTGAAGTTTTTTTTTAACATACATATACATGGAAAATAAATAGATGAAAAATCATATTCCATGACAATCAAAACCAAAAAAGAGCAAGAGCCACTATACATATATCAAACGATAGAGATTTTAAGACAGAAACTTTAAAAACAGACAAATCAGGTCACTATATGATGATAAAGGGATCAATTTAGCAAAAGGATATAATAATTTTAAATATAAATGCACCTGACACGGGGACATCCAAATATATAAAGCAAATATTATTGGAGCTAAAAAGAGAAATAGGTCCTGATACAAATATAGCTGGAGACTTCAATACCCCACCTTCAGCCTTGGACAGATTTTCCAGACAGAAATTCAACAAAAAATCAGACTTAATTTGCACTACAGACTAAATGGATCTAATAGATGTATACAGAACATTTCATCCAACAGCCGCAGAGTACACATTTTTTTCCTCAGTACATGGGTAATTCTCAAGAATGGACCATATGTTCAGTCAGAAAACAAGTTCTCAAAGCATGCAAAAAAATAAAATTTTCTGATAACAATGAAATAAAACTAGAAATTAATAACAAGAAGAATTTTGGAAACTACACAAAACATGGAAATGAAACAATATGTTCCTGAGTGACCAGTGGGTCAATGAAGAAATTAAGAGGAGAATTAAAATAGTTCTTGAAATAAATGCAAATGGAAACACAACACACCAAAACCCTGGGATATAGCAAAAGCAGTACAAAGAGAAAAGTTTATAGCTACAAGTGCCTACATCAAAAAAGAGGAAACACTTCAAATAAACAACGTAATGATGTATCTTAAAGAGCTATAAAAGCAAGAGCAAACCAAACCCAAAATAACTAGAATAAAAGTAATAATAACAATCAATACAAAAATAAATGAAAATTAAATAAAAAAAAAAAGAAAATGTTGGTTTCTGAAAACAAACAAAATTGACAAATTTTAGCCAAACTAAGAAAAAAAGTGAGAAGACACAAATAAAATCAGAGATAAAACAGGAGGTATTAAAACTGATAGTTTATAAAATGGAAGGAACATTAGTGACTACTATGAGCAACTATATGATAATCAGAAAATTAATAAGAAATGAACAAATTCCTAAACACATACAAACTACCAAGATTGAATCAAGAAGAAATTCAAAGCCTGAACAGATCAATAACAAGTAACGAGATTGAAGCCATCATAAAAACTTTCCCAGGAAAGTAAGAATGAGGAATTCTTACTTTCAAACAAGAAAGTAATGATGACTTCTTATGTCAGACCAGAATTTGATGACTTCACTGTCAAATTGTACCAAACATTTAAAGACCAAACACCAATCCTATTCAAACTATTTTTAAAAATGCAGGAGTAGGGAATACTTCCAAACTTATTCTACAAAGTCAGTATTACCCTGATGCCAAAACCAGACAAAGACACATCAAAAAAAGAAATCTATAGGCCAATATTCTGATAAATAGGAACCAACCCAAATGCCCATCGATGATAGACTGGATAGGGAAAATGTGGCACATATACACCATGGAATATTATGCAGCCATCAAAAACGATGAGTTTGGGTCCTTTGTAGGGACACGGATGAACCTGGAAACCATCATTCTCAGCAAACTGACAGAAGAGCAGAAGATCAAACACCACCATGTTCTCACTCATAGGCGGGTGTTGAACAATGAGAACACATGGACGCAGGGAGGGGAGCAGTACCCACTGGGGTCAGTTGGGGGGAAATAGGGGAGAGACGGTGGGGGGTGGGGAGCTGGGGAGAGATAGCAAGGGGAGAGATGCCAGATGTAGGTGATGGGGAGAAAGGCAGCAAATTACACTGCCACGTGTGTACCTATGCAACAATTTTGCATGTTCTTCACATGTACCCCAAAGCCTAAAATGCAATAAAATAAATAAATGGGGAAAAATATTGATACAAAAATTCTCAACAAAATATTAGCAAACAGAATTCAACAACATATTAGGAATATCATTCCTCATGACCAAATGGGATTTATCCCTGGGATGCCAGGATGGGTTAACATATGCACATAAATTGATGTGATACATTATAGCAATAGAATAAAGGGCAAAAACCACATTATCATTTCAATTGGTGCTGAAAAAGCATTTGATAAAATTTAACATCTCTTTGTGATTAAAAACCCTAAAAAATCTGAGTATAGAAGAAATGTACCTCAACGTAATAAAAGCCATGTATGACAGACCCATAGCTAGTATCATACTCAATGGGGAAAAATGGAAAACCTCTCCTTTAAGATTTGGAACACAACAAGAATGCCCAAATGTTGAATCATCACTGTAATTCAACAGACATCCTAGCTAGAGCAATCACATAAGAGAAAGAAATAAAGGGCATCCAAATCAGAAAGAAAAAAGTCAAATTATTTTTGTATGCAAATAATATAATCTTATATTTGGGGAAACATGAAGACTCCACAAGAAAACTATTAGAACTGATAAACAAATTTAGTAAAGTTGCAGGATACAAAACCAACATATGAAAATCTGTAACATTTCTACATGCCAACAGTGAACAATCTGAAAAAGAAATAAAAAGTAATCTCATTTACAATAGCCACACATAAAAATAAGTACATAATAATTAACATAAGAAGTAAAAGATCTCTAGAAAGGCAACTAGAGAAAGAAAACTATAAAACACTGATGAAAGAAATTGAAGATAACACCAAAAAATGAAGATGTTCCATGTTCACGGATTGTAAAAATTAATACTGTTAAAATGTCCACACTACCCAAAGTAATCTACAGATTCAGTGTAATCCCTATCAAAATACCAATGATATACTTCACAGAAATGGAAAAAGACCATATATGACCCTTTTGAATTTAGTTAATGTTTACACATTTTGGTAAGATTAATTTTTACAATCTTTCTATAACTTGCTTAAAACTCTAGCTTTACCTTATTGTATTTAACATAATCCCTCATCCCCCCGGCAAAATTTACATTTCCATGCTATCTTATAATCTTTTATAAAAAATCACATTTTACTGTTTTTATATGCCTTGCATGTAAAACTGTTTAATAATCTCAAATACATGTTGCACTGTTAACTCCTAGCAGTTTTTACTTTTGATGAAAAACCTGGTTAGTACATGATTTTAATTATGTACCAGATGTGGAACCTAGGACCAAGACAGAAGTACAGATAAAGTCTGACTCTTTCCAGTTTCCAACTCCACATGTACCAGGCCTTACCTATCTGTAAAGCAGACAATATACAACCTTAGAACATTTAGCAAACCTAATATCTACGTTGTGTGATTTAGACCACCTATTTGCATTTTGATGACACTTGCATTTTACCAATAATCCTTAAGACTATCCTATGTCTTAAAGATTAAAATCACATGAACTAAAAATATTTGATTTAAGCACTTATATTCCTTTCAGCCAATTAATTAGAGCTTTTAATAAATATTACATATAACCCATATATAGCAACACAAACAGACAGAAGATTCAGCACTTGTAAGATTTTTTATATGCTACTGTATTGGATTACTGGCTTCAGCATGTAGCCCTTGGGAGAAACAGGGTCAGGATAGTGTGCACTTTTAGGGCCTAATAAGCAAGCACAGCTGAAGGCAGGAATAGATCCCTAAAATTAAAGGTGCCACTTTATACTGGACTTTGGATGCCCAGGAGGAGAGAAATACTATGGCAGAAGACAGTGCAGTGCTTCTACCATGCATTTAATTACAAGGCAACCCAAAGCCAATTGGCTTATTTTGTAATCAGCCCACATCCCATGGGAGTCTCATCTCTTTGTGGAGTGTGAGGATGTTTTCACATCTTTCAGGCAGCCAAGAGCATGCTTCTCTGATTTATAACTACTATTAGCCATTCCTTAAAGTGTATTTTTTACCTAGTTATTACACGCCAACGTTCTCTCCCAATGTGAAGTAATTTGATACCCCCAAAGCACAAAATGGTCAGATAAAACAATGCAAAACAGAACACGGTCTATAGTACCTCTTCTATTTTTCCCACGGAGTCCCATGCTACCAGAAGGTATCTTAGGGCCTCTCATGTATACATTAAGAGGGCAAGACAAAAAAAGTGGAGAAAAATAACTCAGTCAACTGAGAAGAATAAAATCTTTTTCCAGAAAAACAACATCCAAAAAGAGAAAAACATAAAGGCCTTTTAAATACATCTATAATTTCAATATCAATTTTTAATTAAGCTGAGCTATTTTTAAAAAAAGTCCTTTTCAATCCCCTGTTTCTTGAATTTAGCTAGGCCAAGCATTTAAGATTTTAGGCTTTTGAAATTTCCAAAAAGTAACCTCACAGGTGAAACCAACAAGCCCTTAATTAGGTTGTGACTTAACCATGAGTATATCAGATATTTTCAAAGGTGATAATAGGCAGCTTTTGAAACCATCCTTGCAAAATTGTGACTAAGATAGTGAAAGAGATCTGATCCAACCAACTCCATTTTGTTTTCAGCCCCCAAGCTGTCCCTGCTTATCCCTGGGTGTAGTCTGAATCAACTTTGACAGGAGTCTGGTCTACAGTTTATAGTTTAAAACAAAGATGATAATAGACCCTTCTTAAGATATGCTACTCTCCTGCCTGGTGACTAGACCAAGAAACTAGCCAGAAGACTAAAAACCATGGCTTAGGAGTCATGCAGCTGGAGGATGCAAGATTCTGATCCTCCCTTAACTGCTCTCAAGATCAGTGCTGAAGATATTTTCTAAACCCTGCCCTTGATGGATCAGTTGACACCACCCAGATTGACAGACTGGCTTATTTGATCCTGTGGCCCTCACCCAGGAACAGACTTAGCACAAGAAGACAACCACCATTGTAAAATAACCGAGACTAAAATAAAGTATTGCTACGTGGTTACAGGTCATGTTCCCAAGGACATGAATCAAGATGGAGGCCTGTAGCCAAGTTTGTTACTGACCATTTTGTTGGGTTGGCTTCAACAGCAGGTTTATGGGGTCTTGGACCTGCATTTTAACCCAAGCTACCCTTTATTTTGACAGAGCCATACAGAAAGACATACAAAGCACACCAGATTACCTATAGCTTAAGACCAATCTCACAAATCCTTTGTCATTAATTAAAACTTTACAGAGAATATAAACAATGATTCTTATTATCCCTTTTACTGGTTCACACAGGGAGAGAAGCCAAAAGCTCAACTGGTAAGATATTTGTACCCTTTTGCTGGCATGTCAGGCTTCTGGGTTCCCTTCCCCACTAGCTCAACTCTAAGCAAAGCATTTTAAGGTTTGGAAAATTAACTTTCCCCAGGTTGGAAGAATGTTATAAAAGAGTCATTTTAAAGTGTGAAAGAAGGAAAAACATCATAGAAAAGTTTGGGGGTTCCAATTAGGGTTGTCAAGAGGTTTTGACTCTCTTCTTATTGGGATGGTGTTTCCCCTATTTCTCTGCTTTCCCTATTTCCTCTTTTCCCTCTTCGTCTACTATAGGAGACATATTGCTCATCTTCAAAATTCTCTGCTGCTTGCAGATCTGCCTGCATCTCTGCGGTTAGGGTTTGGCTTAGGAACAGCATAACATTCCTCCATTGTTGCAGAATATTCAGGAAACTGGCGAGACTACTGGGTGAAACAGGAGGATTTTATTAAGTTGACCACAGTTCAGTTGATTAGCTTCCCAAGGCTGAGCAAAGGAGAAAGAAAATGGGGTACTTTTTATACATCCAGGATGATGTAGCAGCTAACAGGTTTACAGAAGCCAGAACAAAGAACAGTTCATTAATGTGTACGTTACATTTGAAAAATAGCATTTTGAGAAACACGTTCTATGTTCTTTGGGTGTTAGCTTGCCCTGTGACCTTGCAGCTGGTCAGCAAAAAAAACAGGAGTCTTGAGATGCCTAGGAACTTTTTTGAGAATGTGGGGAGAATAGATAAGGTAGGTTTCACAGGGAGCTAGTTAATTTTAAGCAGAGCTGGGGGTTAGGTTTTATATTAAATAGCACACAACACAGCAAAATTTATTATATAGCCACTACAAATTATAAGGTATTGTTTTTACTATTATTGCTATTATTTAATTCCTTTCATTATGAGAGGTCAAATACCTGAGTTAAATTATGGAGAGCTTCTATATACTTATAAGGGTCATCATAAAAAGTGGCCTAAGTCTCCTTTTATTTGCCTAACATCCTATAATGAGAAGGGAACTTCAAGGGGTACCAAATAAAGGGGATCCTTAGATGTCCCCTGATGGAATTCGCTTGGATTGCCTGCCAAAATATTAAAGAACTATTAGGTAAAGTTATAGATAATAGTCTCAAACATTTTGGAAAGCAGAAAGGTTTTATTGGGCCTGGCTGAAGGCAGCCACCTCAGTTACATTAGCATGGGAAACAGAGACAATAAAAGGCTTTCCCAGTTTAAGTCTGTTTATCCCACATCCCTTTGTCTCTACTCTGACTGTTTACTCTTGTAAACTTTGTGCTGGATGGCCCTCTCAGGTGGAGAACATCTGTTGTAAAGTCTGACTGAATAAATGTGTGGATGGACAGGGAGTCTTGGCCTATTAGTTGCATTTTGCCCTCTGAAATCAGCTGACTACCATCTGTAGCCCACTTGAATCACTGTAATGATGTGAAAGTGCATTTATTCATCCATTGTTGAGTCAGGATCTGCAGACCAGACCTCTGCAGGTGGTGATAAACGTCTCACCTCCCCTGGAAGTTGCTTCTCTAATTTTGAGGATTATTCTCTTTCGGCCTGCCTGATATGGTTGCTAAAAGAGCTGGGTTAATTTTGCAACACTTGCAAAAGTCTAGTAAAAAGGCCATGCCCTTGTGCAAAAGAAAGTGAGCCACTTTTTCTTTGAAGTCTCAGAGAGAAAGGAGTACAAGTGCTTCAGAATGCACTTCAGAGGAGCGAAGCCTTAAGATAGTATGTATCTAGAAAGAGACGGGAGTAAAAGGCACCCC
Source organism: Cebus imitator (assembly GCF_001604975.1). NCBI lineage: Eukaryota > Metazoa > Chordata > Mammalia > Primates > Cebidae > Cebus > Cebus imitator. The sequence continues at coordinate 32,832 of NW_016108437.1, forward strand.
TTTAGTCTCCTACCTTGCAGTGTGTGACCCAGGGTGAAAAGGAAGACAATGGAAGTGTCCCTCAACTATTTTCCCTCCCTGGTTCCTCGGAGGGCACCCTGTCAAATGTGCCACTCATGGTTGTAGGCATGACCCTCCAAGCAATGGCACTGGAGAAACCAGGCAATTGGGGCTACTCACACTCAACCAAGTAGCTCTAGTCCTCTGCCTGTGATTTCTCTTTAACATCCTAGACTTGTGTGACCTGTGTGCCTCCCTAAAAAAAAAAAAAAAAATAGATTTTGAGAAATGCTATATAAAAGCAAGTTCCTTTAATGAAGGAAATGTGCTAGATTGCCTGCCATTATGGCCCATGCTAAAGCATTCACCGTTAGAAAAATGGTTCCAGTTAACTTCTGAACCCAAAATCCCCTTACTAATTAAGTACTGTCTTAATTGGAGACAGAATAGGTGCCTGAAAGGGACATGGGGACCTAATGGTAATTTTCCTACTGATGAGACAGTATTAGGACTAAAATTTGGCTACGGAAGACATTTAAGTCCTAATTGTTGAAGGCAGAGCTTTTCCATTCACAGAAAGCGCTTAGAGGCTGATTTTTAGCAGCACAAAAAGAGAGAATTGAAAAACTGCAGTGTCACCATTAAAAAACCCACAGTGTGTCTCAGTAAGCGGATTTCTATTTCCACTAGGTGATGCTGTTGGCTTAGAAATACCATGTGCTTGGCAGAGACCCAGTAGTGAGAGGGACACTTATTGAGTTACTACTGCCTGCGGCATTTGCTGATTTTTCCTAACAGAACTGTTTCCGTAAACTGTAAAAATTCTTGCACATTTCATACACAGAGAGATTAAGAGACATAGTGACCATGGATAGAAAAGAAAGAAAAATTTGGTGACAGGATAGCTGAAAGAGCCCTGAGATTAAAGGACATGTTTGAAGTTCACTCCATACTCACCACTTTGATATTTCTATCTTCCGTTTTGATCTGAATCTCAGGACAGCCCCCAAAATAAAATGGCTCCATTGTCTGGGGTATATACCCTGGTCCTTTGTCACCGCTGAGAAGGAATTCAAGACACAGAGACACACGAGGAGTAGAATGACAGTTACTAGAGACAGGAGGGGGGAAAGATGGATGAAGAAAGAGGAGACATTGGTCAACAGGTATAAAGTTACAGTTAGATAGGAAAAATAATGTTTGGTGTTCTATTGTAAAGTAAGATTACTATTGTTAATAATAATGTATATTTTAAATAACTAAAAGAAAGAATTTTAGATATTCTCACCATAAAGCTATTGTAGATGTTTGAGGGGATAAATGCTTTGATGCTTTTACAATGTGTACATGTATGAAAACATCATATTGTACCTCATAAATATATACAATTATTCGAAAATTAAAAAGTAAGGTGACATCAGCAAGATGGCTGAATAAAGTTATGTGGCACTTGTTTCTCCCCACAAAAGATATCAAAACAATGAATGAACAACTATATTTTGACTGGAGTGACTGAGGAAAATGTTAGTTAGCACCAGGGGAGCAGTAAAATTCCAGTGGAACACAGAAGCTCAAGATAGCACCATAGAAAGGGGAATAAAGCATCCTGCCTCTGCTACAGTCTCTCCCCTACTAGGATCTTCTTAAAGTCAGGGGAGACCTCTTATTATGGAAAAAAGATAAGCTGGAGATTCCCAGCAGTCTCAACTGCTTCCACAAACACCAGAAATTTTTGCTACAGAAAAGCCCTGTAGTCCTCACAGATCCCAAATTCACTTTTGAGAGTAGTCAGCAGTTCATGCAGCTGCATTGTCTCAGAGTAGGTGCCTACCTATAGTATATCTCACACCCACAACCTAAGCTGCCGCAGCTCCACAGCATCTTGAAACCAGACCCACTGCTAGAATGCATCCTTCCCCAAGGACCAGTAGAAATTGATTTTCTTGATACTCTGCCATCATCCACCACATTCACATGAGTGCCAGGATTATTACAACCCCAAATGCCCAAAGCCTAGTCCAGATGGAATGACCAAGACCCTGGTGGCTGTGCTTACATGGCACACCTGTCATGGATACCAGAGAACAGAAAGCCATGCCGAGTAAGGGAGCCACAAATCAGTCATCCAGCTGCTTCCATAAGCACACCTGCACTGCACAGCCATCCAGCTTACTGATCCTGCACATGCCTGAGCCTGACCGAACAGCCAGTCCTGCAGCATCCCTGCCCTAGAGCTTCCCAACCCCGTTGCACCTAAGAGTACCCATGCCTGTCCCAAAATCTGGTTCTGTGGTTGACTTGTGCCCTCTGGATAGACCAAAGCAATGCCACCCAGCCCAACAACCAACCAAGCACCATTGCCACCAGTAAAACTGCACCACCACTATCACAAACTCTCATAACTTAGACAACTAAGGCAAACAGAGACATCACAGGAAGATTATAGCTGAAGAAACTACTCAGAGTCCAAGCTACTAAGTCAATCAACACCAAGAACCAAAGCCAATACATCATATCCAACTGACAACCTATGACTCATCTACAGAAAAAAAGTGTCTCCTTATGAAAGCTACTCCATAAAATTGAAAAATTTTTATGGAGTAGCAACTAATTCACTAGATGCACAGATATCAAAATTAGCAACACAAGAATCGCAACAGCAAGAAATCATGAGACCCGCCCCCCAAAAGGAACAAAATATGTTTCTAATACCAAGATCCCAAAGAAAAGGATGTTTATGAAATGCCTGAAAGGAATTTAAAATAATGATTTTAAGGAAACTCAGTAAAATACAAGACAACAAAGACAAACAATTCAATGAAATTAAAGAAACAATTCATTACCTAAATAAGAAATTCAAAAGACAAATACATTTAAAATAAAACCAAGGGAGAATTTTATTTAAAGTAAAGCCAAGAGATTTTAGAGAAATGAGAAATTCAAAAGATGGCTGACTAGATGCATTTAGTACACATTACTCTCACAGAGAGTAGATAGAGTAATGAGGGAACACTAGCTGTTAAGGTGGATTGTCCAGTAGGCCATGTTTGGATTTATCAAGGAACCAATGGTGATGCACAGAAAGCAGAGAAGAAAAAGGCAGAACAGTCACCCACCTGAGATTGGCACAGAGCCAGAGGCTCTCTAACATAGTGAAAGGGTAAGACTCCCCAGCTACTCACACTTCTGCCACAGAACTTTGCAATCCTGGGCACAAGAGAGCATTCTTGACACTCTTCAACCTCCAGACCAACATGGAGAGCTGCCTGGAGTCTGGGCAGAGCCACTACTCAAATCCTCATGGAACCCCATGAGCCTTGGATCCCTGAGCACCCTAGTACCAGCTGTCATAGCCCTACCAACAAGGGAGGCCAGGTCGTCTCATGCACCACTATGACAGAAGTCGTATCCATAGTGCTAAGTAGCAGATGGACTACAGGCTCTGCCTCCACTGCCCCTCATCAAGGAAGGCCCACTGCCTGGGCCCCTCTGGCAACTACCCTACCCCCACTGGAGCACCCTTGCTAGTCATGGCCCCCCATTTCCCTGGGATGGAGCTCCTAGAGGTAACCAGCAGGCCTACTGCAGGCCCAGAGGTAACCAACAGGCCTTCTGCCACAGTTCTTGCCCTGCTGCCCTCAAGCTGGAAAGTGAGTGAAGAGCTTAGAAAACTGTTGGGGGTCTCCAGCATGCCACAAATATCATGTGGAAAGATGGCAAGACTGTTTTCCATATGAGGCCCTGCTCCTGCTGATCCTCATTGAGCAGGGTCTCCAAGCTGGGTCCCCCAAAACAGCTGATTACTTCAGTAAGTGGTGACTACATTTCCCTGTGTTGGAACTATTGGAGACATTTGACAGAACCTTTGCAATTGCCATCTCTGCAGTACCTGCCCTTATTGCTCCCAGGCTAGAGAGGAAACAAAAAGCTTGATTGCCTTACTCATATCTCCAGCATGCCAAAGCTGCCCTACGAAGAGGAAGCTAGACTATCTTCCCCATGAGCCCCTACCCACTCCACCCTTCATCAGACAGCCCTGCCCCCTTAGGTTGGGCACAGCTGCCCCCCCCCAGGCTGATCTCTCCAATCAGCCATGGTTCAGCATTCTTCTGGGGTGCAGCCACCAAAGGCAACTAACAGAGCCTCTCCCATCGACACCACTGTGGTCCCCACCCTTGCTTATCCCAAGCCAGGGAGGGAAAAATAGCCTGAGATCATCCCATGGCTATGGTGCACAGCTTGGCAGGGCCAAGTCAAGATCTGTGGCCAGTATTCAATTGGGAGAAAAACCCGTATTCTTGGAGCACTATGAGGAGTGAATCATGTAGGCTTGTAGGCTACCATTGAAATCATACCAAGCACACTCTTGGATCATAGTGTAATTATAATGCAAATTAATATAAAGAATAGCTCTTAAAGTTACGTAAATACATGGAAATTAAACAACTTGATCCTAAATAACTACTGGGTGAACATCAAAATTAAAGAAGAAATTAAAAAATAATCTAACATTAATAAAAATTAGAACACAACATACCAAAATCTCTGGGATGCAGCTAAAGCAGTGTCAACAGAAAAGTTTATAGCACTAAATGTTAAAGGAACTAGAAAAAAGAACAAACCAACCTTAAAGGTAACAAAAAAAATCACTAAAATTAGAGAAGAACTGAGTGAAATTGAGATGCAAAAGATCCATTAAAAAGATCAAGAAACCAAGAATTGGTTCTCGAAAAAATATTAAGATTTATAGATCACTAGCTAGATTAACAAAGAGAAAAACAGATGAAATCCAAATAAATACAATCAGAAATGACTACAATGACATTAAAACAGATCCCACAGAAATGTAAAAGATTTTTAGAGAATAAAATTAAGAACTTTATAGTATGAAGCTCACAAATTAAAACTATGACCACAAATTAGAAAATCAAGAGAAGATAGACAAATTCCTGGAAACACATAAGGTTCCAATATTGAATCAAGAAGAGATTGAAACCCTGAATAGATCAATGTAAAGTTCTAAATTTGGATTCATAATAAAAAACCCTACCAATCAAAAAAAAAAAAAAAAAAAAAAAAAACCCCAAAAAAAAAAAAAAAAAAAAAAAAAAAGCCATGGACCAGACAGATTCACAGATAAATTTTGCCAGACATACAAAGAAGAACTGGCACTAATAGTATTGAAACTATTCCAGAAAGTTGAAGGACTCCTCCCTAACTCATTCTATGAAGTCTAATACCAAAATCAGCCTAATACCAAAATTGGACAGAGACACAATGGAAAAGGAAAAGGCCAATATCCCTGATGAACATAGATGCAAAAATCAACAAAATATTAGCAAACTGAATTGAGCAGCACATGAAAAAGTTAATATACCATGTTTAAGTAGGTTTTATTCCCCAGATGCAAGGCTGGTTCAACATACACAAATCAATAAATGTGATTTCTCACAAGAACAGAATTAAAAGCAAAAACCACATGACCATCTCAATGGATGCAGAAAAAGCTTTTGATAAAATTCAACATTCCTTCATGATAAAAACACTTAACAGACTAGGCATCAAAGAAATATACCTTAAAATAATAAGAACAATCTATGACAAGCCCACAACCAACATTATACTGAATAAGCAAAATCTGGAATCATTCCTCTTGAGAACTGGAACAAGACAAGGAAGCCCACTCTTGCCACTCCTATTCAGCATAGTACTGGAAGTGCTAGACAGAGTCATTAGCCAAGAGAAAGAAATCAAAGGCATCCAAATAAGAAAAGAAGAAGTCAAAATAGCTCTCTTCACTGAGGACATGATTCTATACATAGAATACCCTAAAAACCCTTCCAAAAAGCTACCAGACCTGATAAACAATCTTATTAAGATTTGAAGCTATAAAATTAATGTTCCAATTTTAGTAACATTTCTATACATCAATAATGTCCAGAGTGAGAGTCAAATCAAGAATACAACCCCATTTACAATAGCCACAAAGAAAATGAAATAGCTAGAAATACATCTACTTAAGGAGTTGCATGATGTCTACAAAGATGACTACAAAACATGGGTTAAAGAAATAAAAGATGACAAAATAGATCGAAAAACATTCCATGTTCATGCATTGGAAGATTCAATATAAATAAAATGGTTGTACTGCCAAAGGAATTTATAGATCCTGCACTATTCCTACCAAACTACCAAAGTTATCCTTCACACAGTTAGAAAAACTAGTCTAAAATTTATATGGAACCATAAAAGAGCCCAAATAGCCAAATTAATCCTAAGCTGAAAGAAAAAAGCTGGAAACATTATACTACCCAACTTCATACTATACTATAAGGCTATAGTAACCCAAATAGCATGAAACTGGTACAAAAACAAAAGCATAGACCAATGGAACAGAATAAAAAACTCAGAAATAAAGCTTCACACTTACAACTATGTGATCCTTGACAAGGATGACAAAAACAAACAATGGGGATAGGACTTCTGTATTAGTCAATTCTCACATTGCAATAAGGAAATACTGGAGACTAGGTAATTTATAAAGGAAAGAGGTTTAACCGACTCACAGTTCCACATGGTTGCGAAGTCCTCAGGAAACTTACAATTATGGAAGAACGCAAAGGAGAAGCAGGCATCTTCTTCACAGGGTGGCAGGATGGAGTGAGTGCAAGCAGGGGTATAATGCCAGACACTTACAAAACCATCAGATCTCATGAGACTCACTCACTATCACAAGAACAGCATAGGAGAAACCACTCGCATGATCCAATTCCCTCTAACTGATCTCACCCTTGACACATGGGGATTATGGGAATTACAATTTAAGGTAAGATTTGGGTGGAGACACAAAGCCAAATCATATCAATAAATGGTTCAACAATGGTGCTGAGATAACTGGCTAGACATGTGCAGAAGAATGAAACGGGACCCTTGCCTTTTACTATGCACAAAAATGGAATAAAGATGGACTAACATTTGAATGTAAGACCTCTAACTATAAACATCTTCAAGTAAAACTTAGGAAATACCCTTCTCAACATCAACCCTGGCAAATAGTTTTTGGCTATGTCCCCAAAGTAATTGTGACAGAAACAAATTTGACAAGTGAGGGTTTCTGCACAGCAAAAGAAATTATCAAGAGAGTAAACAATCTACAGAATAGGAGAAAAATTCACAAAATAAACATCTGGCAAAAGTCTAATAACCAGAAGCTATAAGGAATTTAACTCAAGAATAAAAAAACAAATAATCCCATTAAAAAGTAGGAAAAGACATGAACAGACACTTTTCAAAAGAAGACATACAAGCAGCTGATAAACATATGAAGAATGATTCACATCATTAATCATCAGAAAAATGCAAATAAAAACCTCAATGAGATACCATTTCACACAAGTTAGAATGGCTATTAGCAAAGAGTCAAAAAAAACAAAAGATGCTGACCAGGCTGAGGAGAAAAGGTAACACCAATATAAATTTGGTGAGACTATAAATTAGTTCTGCCACTGTGGAAAGCTGTTGGTTTTGGCCTGCTAGTTTATTGTTGAGAATTTTTACATCTTTGTTTATCAGGGATATTGGCTTGTAGTTTCTTTTTTTGTCGTGTTCCTGTCTGGTTTTAACATCAGAATAATATTGGCTTCATAAAATGAGTTGGGGAATGTTCCCTTTTTAAAAATTTCATGGAATACTCTAAGAAATTTTGTATTAGTTCTTCTTTAAATGTTTGGTAGTATTAGCAGTGAGATCACCAGATCCTGGTCTTTTTTTTTTGATGTCTTATATTTAGTTCTGCTCTGATCTTTATTTTGTCTTCTACTGGGTTAAGTTTACTTTGTTCTTGTTCCTCTAGTTCCTCAAAGTGTGGCATTAGGTTGTCTATTTGTGTTCTCACTTATAACAGGGAGTTAAGTTATGAAGACGCAAAGGTATAAAAATGATATAATGGACTTTGGGGACTCAGGGAGAAGGGGGAAAGGGAGTGGGAAATAAAAAATTATGTATGTGGTACAGTGTACACTGCTTGGGTGACAGATGCACCAAAATCTCAGAAATCACCACTGAAGTCCTTAGCCATGTAACCAAAAACCACCTGTACCCAAAAAAGCTGTTGAAATATAATAAAAATGAAAAATAAAAAGGTCATTTATCATGATCAAGTGGAATTCATTCCAGGGATGCACAGATAATTTAACATACATAGATCAATAAATGTGATACACGACATTTACATAAAGAGAAACACTATGATCATTTCAATTGATGCAGACAAAACATTTTGTAAAATTCAACATCACCCATGATAAAAATAACTCTCAACAATTTATGTAAAGAAGGAATGTACCTCAACACAATGAAAACCATAAATGACAATTGCACGGCTACTCTCATACTGAATGGGGAAAAGTTGAAAGCTTTTTCTCTAAGATCAGGAACAAGAACAGAATGTTCACTTTCACCAATCCTATTTTACATAATGCTGACAGCCTTGCCCAAAGCAATTAGGCAACAGAAAAAAAAAATGCATTCAAATTGGAAAAGAGACAGTCAAGTTTTTCCTGTTTTGGGATAATTTTTTATATAAAATTCCCTAAAGACACCACCATAAAGCTGTTAGAACTAATACATGAACTTAGTAAAATTGAAGAATAAAAAATAAGCACATAAAAATCAGTAGCATTTGTATATACTAATAGTTCACTACCTGAAAAAAATCCAGAAGACAACTTCATTTCCAATAGCTACAAAAATAATAAGATTCCTAGGAATAAACTTAACCATGGAGGTGAAAGTTCCCTATACTAAAACATATAAAATTTTGGTGAAAAAAATTGAATAAGACACAAATAAATGGAAAGATATCCTATGTTAATGAATTGGAAGAATTAAAATTGGTAAAATGGTCATACCAACCAAAGCAATGTAAAGATTTAATGCAATCCCTAACAAAATACCAATGACATTCTTCATGGAAATGAAAAAAGCAATCTTAAAGTTCATATGGAACCACAAAAGACCCTAGATAGCCAAAGAATTCCTGAGCAAAAGAACAAAGCTGGAGGCATCACATTAACTAACTTATATACTACAAAGCTATAGTAATCCAAACAGCATGGTAGAGTGACATAAAAACAGGTACATAGACCAACTGAACAGAAATGAGAACCCAGAAATAAATTTACACACCTACAGCCAATTGATTTTTAACAAAGGTGCCAATAACGCACTTTGGAGAAAAGATAGTCTCTGATAAACGGTGCTGGTAACATTGGATATTCACATGCTGAAACAGGTCATGATATTGGGTTATGTAAGATTTTAAAAATCAGACATCAAACGCACAGGCAACAAAAGCAAAAATAGATAAATGGAATTACATTAAACTAAAACATTTTGCACAGCAAAGAAAACTAATAATAGCATGAAGACCCAATGTACCACATGTGAGAATATATTTGTAAACAATACATGTGACAATTCATATATCTAGAATTTATAAGAAACATAAATTATGATCCAAGATGGCCATTTAGGCACAGCTCAGGATTGCAGCTCCCAGCGAAAGCACAGACTAGGAAATTCCCAGGCAGAGGAGCTCCATGGGTTGCCAGCATGGCTGTTTCAGCTGGCAAGGCTGTATCAGCCAGCATGGCTGCTTTGCCCCACACGGCTGCTTTGTCAGCACCCCGGTGCAGCGGTTCTCCATACAAAATACACTGGTCCGGGTGCCCTTTTGGCTGGTGATTGGAGCCACAGGAAGTCACCCATTCATCTGTTTAAAAAGGGGACTGAACAGGGAATCAGGACAGTAGATTCCAGGGCAAAAAAAGTGCTATGAATCTCAGTGCCACTGTTTAAGCCAGCGCAGTGAGTCGCTGCACGGGAAAACACACAGATCCCGGCGCCTCTTCAACACGCGACTGGAACACCAACTTAAAAAAGAAAAAAAAGGCTCTGAGGCAGGGAGCCAGGTCATCAGGCTTGGCTGGTCCCACCCCCACAAAAGAACAGCAATCAGAAACTCTCTGGATTGAGAATTTCACAGCAAGCGCAGCTGAACCCGGGACAGTCCAGCTCTGTGGGGGATGGGTGTCCGCCATTACAGAGGCACTCCAAAACTAAGGAGGTAGTCAGCCAATGTTGAGGCAGCCCGCCGTTGCTGAGGCAGCTCGGGGTTGCCAAGGCAACCCGCCACTACAGAGAGAGCCTGCCATAACAGAGGCAGGCCACCAGTGCCGAGGCAGTTCTAACTATACCCATATAAACAGGACTGCAGGGAACTTCACTCAGCAGCTGGGCAGAGCCCACAGCAGCTCAGCAAAGCCTCTACAGTCAGACAGTGACTAGGTTGCCTCCTTGCTGGGCAGGGCAGCTCTGAAGGAGAAAAAAAAGAAGGCAGCAGCACAATGGAAACTCATAAAGCCCTAAATCCCTGGGACAGAGCACCTGGGAACAAAAAGCAGTTTATGAGTTCTGCTGCAGCAGACCTAAATGTACCTGCCCAGCAGCTCTGAATGAACAACAGAGCTCACAGCTCAGCATTTGAGCTCCTATAAAGAACAGACTGTCTCCTCAAGCAGCTCCCTGACCCCTGTATATCCAAAGAGCCACCTCATAAAGGAGAGATCAGACTGACACTTGGCGAGTATCCGTCAGGGACAAAGATAGCAGAAGAAGAAAACTGGTAGCAACCCTTACTGTTCAGCAGCTGCTGCAGGTGATGCCTAGGCAAGCAGGGCCTGGAGTGAACCTCAGCAGACCTACAGCAGAGCGGCCAGACTGCTAGAAGGAAAAGTAAGAAACAGAAATAACCTCATCATCAACAAACAGAACATTCACTCAGAGACCCAATTAGAAAGCCAGCAACTACAAAGACATCAGGTGGATAAATCCATAAAGATGGGAAGAAACCAGTGCAAAAAGGATGAAAACACCCGAAACCAGAACACCTCTCCTCCTAAAAGGGATCACAGCTCCTCACCAGCAAGGGAACAAGGTTGGATGGAGAATGAGTGTGATGAAATGACAGAATCAGGCTTCAGAAGGTGGTTAGTAAGAAACTTCTATGAACTAAAAGAACATGTTCTAACCCAATGCAAAGAAACTAAGAACGTCAAAAAAAGATTTGGCGAAATGCTAATAAGAATGGACAAAATAGAAACGAATATAAGTGAATTGATGGAGCTGAAAAACACAACACAAGAAGCATGCACAAGTTTCAACAGCCGAATTGACCAAGGAGAATAAAGGATATCAGACATCGAAGATCAACTCAACGAAATAAAACGGGAAGGCAAGAATAGAGAAAAAATGGTAAAATGGAATGAACAAAGTTTCCAAGAAATCTGGGACTACGTGAAAAGACCTAATCTACATTTGATAGGTGTACCTGAATGTGACGAAGAGAATGAATCCAAGCTGGAAAATACTCTTCAGGATATTATCCAGGAAAACTTCCCCAACCTAGCAAGGCAGGC
>NW_016108438.1:0-1304 GCF_001604975.1 Cebus imitator
TGGGGCTTGATGGGCAGACACGGTCCCATGGCCAGAGGAAACAAGAGTGCCAGGGACTGTGGGCAGGGCTGGGCATCAAGTCCATGGCTCTGCCTTCTGCCCCAGCTGCTGCGGGAGGAGGGCAGCAGGGACGTTTTTCCCGTGGACATGGCCTTGCTGCTGGCTGTGTGCTGTGCTCTCTGGGCAGCTCCCAAGACTCCACCTCCAGACACTCCCAGTGGGGAGCGCCCCGTGCAGCCCCTCCAGGGCCCTGTCTGCTCCCGGACATGGAAATGGGGGAGCACTGCTGAGCCCCTCCTGTCTCTCTCCCTTCCCTGCTGCACCCCGACCCCTCGTCCAGGCTGGCTGGAAGCTGGGGGCCTCCTTGAGGACACAGTTGCCTCCATGGGGACCCCAGCTCCGGGCGTTCTAGCTGTGGCCCACTGAGGGGTGCCTGTGTAGTAGAGACGGGGGGGTTCACCATGTTGGTCAGGCTAGTCTTGAACTCCTGACCTCGTGATCTACCCACCGCGGCCTACCAAAGTACTGGGATTACAGGCGTGAGCCACCAAGCCTGGTTTTTTTTTTCTTTTTTTCGTTTATAAGACATGAGTTCTCACTTTGTTGCCGAGGCTGGTCTTGAACTCCTGGGCTCAAGGAATCCTCCTGCCTTAGCCTCCCAAAGTTCTGGGATTACAGTTGCAAGCCACTGTGCCTGGTCTGTTGGCTGTTTTTAACCCATTCATAGCCTTCATCTTCTTTGTTCCACTGTTGATGAAAATTGTATGGTGATGACATTTTAAAAACTGGCTTTCCAGTCTATAAATATTTCTTCAATCAGATTTTCCAGCAGAGAATCCTCACTGAGTTCATCGTTAATTCCTCATGCTGTTAGGTTTAAAAGAGACTCTACTCTGCTATTCGTACCTCGTTCAGCTCTCAAAAGTTGAGTGTTTCATCCTCCACTGTGAACTGTGGTCATCTCAAGCCGTCGTTTGGACAACAGTGTTCAGCCTCTGTCAATGGACAGAACACGATAGAGTGGATGTGTTGGACTCATGGGCGTAGACTGTGATTTCTGAAGTTTGATTGGTGAGATCAAACTGTTTTGGGTTCCTTGCTTTTCTCTAAAACTTTTCTTCCTTTTTTCCAGCTTTTAAATTGTTCTAGTATATCCAAACTGAATGATCATTTATTGTTGATTTTGTAGTATGTACGTTTGGAATTTTTCTATCTTATGATAATTTGATGCGGTAAAGTCAACATTCTGCTTTCAGTTCATCTTCACAAGATGTGAAGAATTTTGCGAACTAAGATTTTTTTTT
>NW_016108438.1:4091-5259 GCF_001604975.1 Cebus imitator
TTTTTTTTGAGACGGAGTTTCAATCTTGTTGCCCAGGCTGCAGTGCAGTGTCACTAATTTGGCTCATAGTAACCTCTGCCTTCCAGGTTCAAGCCATTCTCTTGCCTCAGCCTCCCAAGTAGCTGGAATTACAGGCCAGTGCCACCACGCCTGGCTAATTTTGTATTTTTAGTAGAGACAGGGTTTTGCCATGTTGGTCAGGCTGGTCTTGAGCTCCTGACCTCAGGTGATCCACCCGCCTTGGCCTCCCAAAGTGCTGGGATTACAGGTGTGAGTCACCGCACCCGACCTATGCCACCGTTTCTTTATCCGTTCACCTTTGATGGACATTTAGGTTGATTCTACGTCTTGGCTATTGTGAATAACGCTGCAGTAAACATGAAAGTGCAGATACCCCTTGGATACACCGATTTCCTTCCTTTGGGGTATAAATCCAGCTGTGAGATTGCTGGATCATATGGTATATCTACTTTTGGTTTTTCCAGGGACCTCCATGCTGTTTTCCATAGTCGTGTTACCGGGAGAGGGCAGGGTCCTCAGTTCTTGTTTTCTTGGAAGAAAGAATGCAGCCAAGAGGCACAAGGGTCAAGTAGCATTTTATTGGAGGAAGATAAAGCACATTTCAAGAAGGAGCAGCTGGTCTGGATGGAAGGCGGCAGCAGCAGCAGCAAGGTTTATTTAGACACAGCACACTCTGGAAGACAGGCAGAGCTGCTTATGTTGAACTATCCTTGAATCCCTATAATGAATCCCACTCGGTCATGATGAATGATGTAGCTGTGGAATTTGGTTTGCTAGTACTTTGTTGAGGATTTTCCTGTCTATGTTCATCAGGGATACTTGCCTGTAGTTTTCTTTTTTCATCATTTACTTGTCTGGTTTTGGCATCGGAGTAATGCTGGCCTTACGAGTTTGAAAATGTTCTCCCCTCTTCAATTATTTGGAAAAGTTTGAATAGAATTGGTATTAGTTCTTTAAATGTGTGGTCAAATTCAGCAGTAAAGCGATCAGGTCCTGAGCTTTTTTTGCTGGGAGACTTTTTAATTACTGCCACAGTCTCCTCACTCAGGTTTTCTGTTTCTTCATGGTACAATCTGAATACATTCTGTGTCCAGGAATTTATTCATTTCTTCTAGGTTTTCCAGTTGTTTGGCATTTGGTTGTTCAT
>NW_016108438.1:7135-19179 GCF_001604975.1 Cebus imitator
AAAAAAAAAAGAGAGACAGGGTCTTACTCTGTTTCTAGGCTGGAGTGCTGTGGCACAATCATAACTCACTGTGGCCTCAAACTCCTGGGCTCAACTGGTCCTCCTGCCTCACTCTCCCAAGTTGCTGGGACTACAGGTACATGCCTCCATCCCAGACTAATTTTATTTTTATTTTTAGAAACAGGGTCTTGCTGTGTTGCCTAGATTGGTCTTGAACTCCCGGCTTCAAGCTATCCTCCTGTCTCAGCCAACCAAAGTGCTAGGATTACGGGTGTGAGCCACTGTGGCTGGCTTTCTATTCTCTGTTTCTAGGAGATAAGCTTTTTTAGTTTTCACATGTGAGTGTGAACATGTGGCATTTATCTTTCTGAGCCTAGTGTATTTCACTTAACGTAACGTTCTCCAGGCTCATCCATGTTGATGTGAGTGACGGGATTTCATTCTCTTTTAGTGGCTAAATCACATTCCATCGTGTATACATAGTCCACATTTTTTTATCCATTCATCTTTTGATAAACACTTAGGTTGATTCCATATGTCAGCTACTATGAGCAGGGCCGCACTAAACATAAGAGTGCAGATATGTCTTCAACATACTGATTCCCTTTCCTTTGCATATTCATCAGTGGGATTACTGGATCAGATGATAGAGCTATTTCTGGGTTTTTAAAGAGTCTCCATACTGTTTTCCATCATGGCTCCACTAATTTACATTCCCACCAATGATTGGTCCTGAGTTGAATTCTCACTCGAGCAGCATGGCAGCTGGACTTAAACCGTGTCCTGCTTGTCCACATCTGGCCCATCACTTGCCAGTTGTGTGACCTTGGGAAAGGCACTCACTTCTTTCTATCTCAGTTTTCTCATCTGTCAAATGGGTATATAACAGTAATTAGTTCACATGGCTGTGTAGGGATAAATAAGACAGTACATATAAAAGTCTTTTGCCTTTTATAAGAAATAGTGCTTAGATGTTACCCATATTATCATTTTATTTTATTCCATCTTATTTATGTATGTATTTATTTATTTAGATACAAGGTCTCATTCTGTTGCCCAGGCTAGAGTGCAGTGGCACAATCATAGTTCACTGAGGCCTTGAAGTCCTGGCTTCAAGTGGTCTCCTGAGCATTTTGGGACCACAGGCGTGCACCACTATGCCCATCTAAAGTTTTTTGATTTTTCTTTTTTTTATTTTTGTAGAGATGGGATCTTACTATGTTGCCCAGGCTGATCTTGAACTCCTGGGCTCAAGTGATCCTCCCGCCTTGGCCTTCCAAAGTACTGGGATTACAGGTGTGAGCCACCATGCCAGGCCTCAGCTCTGAATCTCTGGGGTTAGTCGCTGGAACCCTCATTTGTTCATTTAGCAATTTCATGTTTCTCTGACTGATCTTGATTCTTAGGGCTGTGTGCCAATGTCCATGCACTGACATAGGTACCGAAGGCAGTCTCCATCATCCGGCTTTGTTTGGGCTCTTCTTTCATCAGTAAACCTATCCGAGATTAAGGAGAGGCTGATTGCTCAGGACACTAAGCCCATGACTGCATCAGCTGTTGCAGTGCCAGGGCACGCCCTAAACCCTGATCACTGCGGTTGGAATTCTATGGTCTCTGGGACCGACACAGCCCGGGTCACGCCTGAAGGCCATGGCTGCTGAGACCCGCACAGCACTGGGCTCTCCCAAGACCCACGGCTGCGATGGCTTGCCTGCTGCTGCTGAGGTTTATTCAGCACCCAAGGTCACTGTAGCTGGTAGGCGGTGATGTGGGCCAGATCCCAAGTCCCTGTCGCTGGGGTGCGGGTTCCCATCTGGCACTAGGGTGGGGTGAGATCAGCCTGTGGGTACTGGTCTAGTGTCAGGGAGCTGAGGCTCTGCCCAGTACTGGGTGTTACTGTAGTGAACATAGTACTGGGTTCCCAGGCAAAGTCCTCCACTTACCTCTTCTTCCCCCAAGCAAACAGTGTCTCTCCACTCGTTGCTGTGCTGGGGTTGGGGGAGGGGTACTCGGGTAACCCTATGGCCACTGAGGCTGACACAATACTGGGTCACACCCAGAGTCCACTGCCGTGAGACCAGCCCAGTGCCTGAGGCCTGCGGGTGCCACCGCCTGCCTGGAGCTGAGGTTTACCTGAGGCCTGTGACTGCTGCAGCCGGATGGCAGTGATGCGGCCTGAACACAAGTCTGTCCTGCAGGGCCGCAGTTTCCCTTCCAGTGTGGGGCGGGTGGAGAGGCTTCCTCTGTGGGTGCCAGCCTGGCATCAGGGGCTGAGTTTCTGCTCGGTGCTGGGTTTTCCTGAAGTGGGCCTGATCCTGGGCTGCAAAGCAAAGTCCTATGCGGGCTTCCTTGTCCTTCCCCAAGAGGGCTTCCGGGTTAGGGTTTGGCAGTCCATTCTGCCGAAAAATGAATGGAAACGCGTGGGAACCAGGGTAGCGGATGTGTAGCCTCCCTGTCATTTCCAACCTAGAGCTCTATGCGTCAGCCTCCTCAGACAGTTACCTCCAGCTAAGACCTGGATCTTTCGCATCAGAACAGATACATGAATACATACACATTCTCCGGTCTCGAATCCTTACCTACCCGCGTTGTGTTTTCGCAGCGATCCCATTGTGCCTGGCTCACTCCCATGCGCTCTTCCTAGAAGTGAGGTGGTGCCGTCCTGAACATCGGCCCAGCAGCTGCGGCCTGGGGTTTTGGAGTGATCACGAATGGGCAAAGCGTTTGGGCTCCTGGGACAAAGCTGTCAGTCAAACCTGGCTGAGTCTCCGCGGTCCCCAGCAGATCCTGTTGAAAAGAAGGAAGCAGACAGCAACATGAAGAGGAAGCGAGAGCGGCCCGGAGCGCATCCTGGGGCCTGGGAATACCCTCATGGTGATTAGACCCCTCCCACTCTCCTCTTCCTGACTGCATGTCTTTATTTATTTATTATTATTATTTTTTAAGATGGGGGTTTCACCATGTTAGTCAGGCTGGTCTTGAGCTCCCGACCTCAGATGATCCACCCACCTTGGCCTCCAGAGTGCTTGGATTTCAAGTGTGGGCCTACTTTAGGAGGGTCTCTTCTGTTTTTTTGGTCTGTTGGGCTCTTTATGCTTTAGAACCATGGCATTTAGAAATTAAGGCCTGACGTAGCTCCTATTGTAACAAGGCTTCTTTACCTACTTAGACCATATACATTTCACAGGATTCTCTTTTTCTTTCATTCTAGTTCTTTATATTTCTACCTGCACATTCTGCCTGATGAAGTATATTTAAAATTGTTTTTCTCTTTAAGAAGACTTTATTGGCTGGGTGCGGTGGCTCACACCTGTAATCCCAGCTCTTTGGGAGGCCACGAGGATTGCTCGAGTCCAGCAGTTAGAGCCCAGCTGGACAAGAAAGCAAGACTCTGTCTTTGCAATAACAAAGGCTTTGTTATGGAACATTGCAAATATATACCAGAGTGTCTAGTGAAGAATTAGACAGTGAATCCTAGCTGTGACCATTACAAAACTCATGGCAGGTCTTGCTCTTCCTATAAACGACCCTCTTGCTTCATCCAACCCTGTACTGGATTTTTTTGAAGCAAATTCCAGACACCATCCTACTTTATTTGTAAGCACTTCGTTATGCATCCCTAAAGAATAAACACTGAAAACATAACCAAGTCCATGTGGTAATCCCTTGATCGCATCAAATACCTGGTCAACGTGCAGACGTCGCTACTGTTCTAGAATCCATGTGGCTTGTTTGAATCGAGATGCAAACAATGCCTACACTTGCATTTGGTTAAGTTTCTTTCTTTTCTTGATTAAGTTCCCTTTAGATTTCTGTTGCTTTTCTTTTCCTTGCAGTTAATTTCGTTGAAGACTTTTTAAATATGCCAGAACTGCCTGGCTGGTGTCATTCCACGTGTTCCTCTAACCCTTTTCTTTCTTGTAAACTAATATTCAGGTACAGATATTGCCCTGCATTTTTTAAAGTCCAGCACAAGGTCTGCAAATGGAAATAGGGGATAACTGGAACCTGCCCTGTGGGTGACTCAGCTTTGCGTGTGACGCCCTTGCCCTCTGTCTCCCCTCCCCCTACAAAGACTTTTTTGGCTGTGTATGGTGGCTCAGGTTACGGACACTCCTGGGCTTGTGGAGAAACAGAACGGTGTTCTGATGACCTCCACCCCTCCCAGGGGGAGGTTCTAATCGTGCCTGGCTTTGGGGGCTGTGTCATGACCTCCCACCTTCTGTCTCCTGTGTGCTCTGCTCTGCCAAGCTGCTGAGCCTTTGCAGTTCAGGATCCGCACTCAGGAAAGTCCCTCCTGGAAGGTGACCGCCGGCCATGGGGCGGGACTGTGGTCTTGTATTCTGAAGTCCCGTAGTCGGGCCTAGGGTGGGCAGGTATGAAGGTGTGGTGCTGTCGTGTTTGTGGTGGCAGGTGAAGTGTCTCGTGCCTGTCTCTTCCAGCCTAGGGGGCAGTATGAGCTCTTCGCTGTGGTTGCGCACGTGGGAATGGCGGACTCTGGTCATTACTGTGCCTACATCCGGAATGCTGTGGACGGAAAATGGTTCTGCTTCAATGACTCCAATATTTGCTCAGTGACAAACGTCATCCACAATCGCCTCCTGCCTGGGATGGGCCACCTCTAACAAATGCTGGATCTCCGAGATCAACACACTGTGGACACGTTGTCTGGGTGTGGGGCCTTTTATGAGGGTTCAAGCCTTTTTTGGCCTGGAGTCCCCATGTGGTTTGCACCTCTGTTCACTTCCCTCCACTTCTAAGTGTTTGGTGCCCTAGGCTCGTGCTCTGCAGCTTCATGCTTTGTGGGAAATGTCTAGAGAGCAAGCAGAGTTAGAAATGTGTAAGTTAGGATCTGGGATAAGCATGACCAGGTTTAAACACAGGGACAAAGGCCCTAGAAAGACTTCATTGCACATGACATATTGCCGCTGATACTCCAGGCTCTTGGGAGCTGCTAGAAGTGGGCTTGTCTGGAGGATGAGGAGCACATTCTAGCCCCCTGTCCTCTGTGGGTGCTCACAAGTGTCAGCTGGTGGCTGCTTAACCTCATTTGATTCCAGCTTCCAGTTGTCCTGGGAAGACATCCAGTGTACCTACGGAAATCCTAACTACCACTGGTAAGAAACGTATTTGGATAATGGGAGCCCGATGAGCTCATATAGGGTCCTTGGAGCCGCATGAAATGCCCGTGGATCCCCCTGTGATTGACATGCTGACGGCTCACGGTCCGCCTCATCTTCAGCACTCACCTCGCTCCCCCGCTTGTCTCACAAGTCACACTCCAGGAATATTAAAGCAAAGATCACAACTGTTTTTTTAAATGTTATTTTTAGAGATAGGGTCTTGCTTTGTTGCCCAGGCTGGAGCACTGTGGCGTGTTCGGAGCTCACTGCAGCCTTGAACCCCTGAGCACAGGTGATCCTGTCACCTCAGCCTTCTGAATAGCTGGGACTACAGGCATGCACCACCACGCCTGGCATATTTGATTTGATTTGATTTCATTTGATTTGATTTTTTTATTTTGTTTATTTTTATTTTTTATTTTGAGACAGAGTTTCACTCTTGTTACCCAGGCTGGAGTGCAATGGCACGATCTCGGTTCACCGCAACCTCCGCCTCCTGGGTTCAAGCGATTCTCCTGCCTCAGACTCCCGAGTAGCTGGGACTACAGGTGCGCGCCACCATACCCAGCTAATTTTTGTATTTTTAGTAGAGACAGGGTTTCATCATGTTGACCAGGATGGTCTCGAGCTCTTGGCCTCATGATCCACCTGCTTCGGCCTCCCAAAGTGCTGGGATTACAGGTGTGAGCCACCGTGCCCGGCCATCCTGGCATATTTTAAAAAAATGTTTGTAGAGATGAAGTCTCGCTGTGTTGCCAGGCTGGTCTCAAAACCCCTGGGCTTAAGCCATCTGCCCATTTCAGCCTCCCAAAGTGCTGAGATTACAGGTGTGAGCCACCGTGCCCGGCCACTGGTTTTTAAAATTGTTTGCTTACATAACTTGCTATAACATTAGACTATGAACTCTTTTGGGGGAAGGATGACTTTTTTCGTATTTCTTTGGCTTGCATTAGTAAGTATCAATAAATATGTTTATAACCAATGACCACAGAGGAGAAGCTGGAGAGAGAAAAGCTAGATGAAATTAAAGCAGAGAGACTTTGTAAGTTTTCTTAGCTGAGCTTTGAGGTTGTACGTCAGAAACGCTATCTGAGGTGATTTTCAGCTACAGAGATAGGCCTGGTCATTTGAAAAGTAACGAATTAGATGAAGCTCGCATTTGAAATCTTCATTCTGCTTTTCATCTTTCTCTCCTGTTTATCCTGAGCATCCTCTTAGACACCCAATCTCTGCCACTGAGTGGCTGCCATTGATTTCCCTGTTACTGAGATCAGAGGTTGGCAGCCTTCCCCTGTAAAGGGCTGGAGAGAAAGTTCTTCAGGCTTTGTGGTCTGTACAGTGTCTGCTGCAGCCACTGAACTCTGCCCTGTGGAGCAAAAGCAGCCGCAGGCAGTACTGGGGCGAATGAGCGTGGCTGGGGGCCAGTTAAATTTATTTCCAAAAAGGGGCTTGGAGGCTGGGTGTGGGCTTACACCTTTAATTCCAGTAGTTTGGGAGGCTGAGGCGGGAGGATCACTTTCAGCCAGGAGTTCAAGACCAGCCTGGGCAACAAAGCAAGACCCATCTCTACAAAAAAATTTAAAAGTCCTAGCTAGGCATAATGGCACACACCTGGAGTCCTAGCTACTCAGGAAGCTAAAGCTGAGGCAGGAGGATCACTTGAGCCCAGGAGCACGAGCCTGCAGGGAGCTATTATTGTGCCAGTGCTCTCCAGCCTGGGGACAGGGCAAGAACCGGTCTCATCAAAAACCAAACAGTGCATATTCTCACTTACAAATGGGAGCTAAACGCTGGGTACTCATTGACTTAAAGATGGCAGCAAGAGACACTGGAATCTACCAGATGGGGAAGGGACGGGGGGTGAAAAACTAACTGTTGTGTACCATGCTCATACACCCCTGACAAACCTGCACGTGTGCCCGCTGAATCTAAAATACAAGTTGAAAGTTTATTTAAAAAACCCGACAGGGCTGGATTTGGCTTGTGTGCCTGGAGCTTGTTAGCCTCTGCTTTAGATATTAACTAACAGAAACTTAGTGCTTATCTTCCCAGGCCGTCTATTTTGTTCCTCTCCGAGGTGATGGATAGACAAAGGCCCGATCCAGCTGCCTGGATGTTAGCTGACACTTGTCCCATCATGGATGAATGAAGCATCGTTTTCTGATGAAGCTTTCATGCTGCTGTGCTGATGCGTCTTCTCTTCCCTCTAGGCAGGAAACTGCGTATCTTCTGGTTTACATGAAGGCGGAATGCTAATGGATATGCCCAAAACCTTCAGAGATGGACACACTGTCACTTTCCACTTCCGTCCTGGATCTATGGAGCCTTCTAAGAGGCTTTGAAATGAGGAGAAGAATCGTTTTCCAACTATATAATTGAGGCTTATTTATAATCAGGGATATTATCAAAATATTTAACACGGAAACCCTGTAGGCCCTGATCAGTCAGGATG
This sequence comes from Cebus imitator, assembly GCF_001604975.1. Lineage (NCBI taxonomy): Eukaryota > Metazoa > Chordata > Mammalia > Primates > Cebidae > Cebus > Cebus imitator. Next base: position 14,711 of record NW_016108438.1, read on the forward strand.
GACGCTTTCACCAGCAGACCCGACCATGTGGCTGCTGGGTCTTGGGTGCTCCCTGCTGTGGTCAGCCCTTTAGTTAGGAGCTGTGGGAGGTCCGGGTGCTCCAGGGAGGAGAGCAGTGGCAGTGGGGGGCATCTGGATACTAAGGGTCAGTGGCAGTGGGTATTTCAGTATTTCACAACTGCTATGCCCAGACTTGTGTGTACCGGCTGAATATCAGTGCTGTTTGTAATTTCTCAGTTTTAGAACCAGTATTAATCCATATAAATCAAGCATTTTGTAACTGTTATTCTTTTATTCAGCAAACATTTATTGACAATCTGTCCTCCATAAGACAGTGTGATAGCACAATAATGAATAAAGTTCTTTTCCACAAAGGGAGTTTGCAGTTTATTGGGGGGCATAGGCCTTGTGCTATAGGAATTCAAAGGACAGGGAAGTCACTTCTGTTGTGGGGCCCTGGGAGGAGGCTCCAGGCTGGAAAGGCTTAGGTTGGAGATCCCGATAGGGGCAGCGTAAGGAGTGGACTGTCTGCAAAAGGCCGTGCTCAGCATTCAGAGAGCATCCACACACTCAGCTCTTCTCCTCCAGGGGTGGGGAAGGCTGGGGATGGGAAGGTAGGTGGAGCTCAGCACATGGAGGTATCCAGCAAGGCTTGGAAGCTTGCATCTGAGGTGGTGGGTGGTGAGGGAGCCCTGAAGGGGTGTGAGAAGGAGAGGAGGGCCCAGTTGTGTTCTGCTGACATCGATCTGCTGCTGGGGTTAGAGACTGGAAAGCCAGCACAGTCACTGGCGTCACTTTGGGGGAAGAGTGAACGTGGCTGGTGAGAGAACAGGGGCCCAGGGAGAGCCCAGCACCAACCTGGGAGGTGAGCCCCTGGGTGTGCCACCCCCACTTTACAGATGACGTGATGGAGACATTTAGATGTTTAACTTTTGTTCAAGATTCCACACTTGATAAGCGGCAGACCAAACTCCCAACTGAAGATGTAGGTCATTTCTTTACTGTTTTGTTTGTGTTGTTAACAATGATTAGCCCTACAAGAGTAAATTATTGTAAAATCTTCAAACAACGTAGATAAGGAGGGAATCCCTTCCTTGGAGCTTGCCCTTGTCAGACGGCTGGATGAGTGTCCTGGGGCGTCCATAACTAACTGCCAGGGACTGGGTTTCTTGCTATGACAGAAATGCACGGTGTCCCAGCACCGGAGGCCAGAAGCCCACATTTGAGGGGCACAGCTCCTAACTGGCCCCTGAGGCTCCAGAGGAGGCCTGTTCCCTGCCTCTCAGCTTCTGCTGCTTGCCAGCAATTGTTGTCGTTCATTCCCTTACCGCTGTGTCACTCCAGCCACTGCATCCATCTGCACATGGCCTTCTCTTTTCTTTGCAGAGATGAGGTCTTGTTCTGTTGCCCAGGCTGGAGTGCAGTGGTGCGATCACGGCTCACTGCAGCCTTGAGCTCCTGTGCTCAAGTGATTCTCTTGCCTCAGCTTCCCCAGTAGCTGAGACTACAGGCACGTGCCACCATGCCAGCCTACTTTTTAAATTTTGTTTATTTTTGTAGAGATGGAATCTCACTATGTTTCTCAGGGTGGTCTTGAACTCCTGGCCTCAAGCAGTCCTCCTGCCTCAATCTTCTGGAGTGCTGGGATTGCAGGTGTGAGCCACCGTGCCTGGCCAGTTCTGGTTATATCTACACAGGCATCAATCAGTCATCAGGGCTCAGCAACCTCCAAGGACGTGATAGATGAGGAAGCATGTGATGGCCCCATCCATGCCAGCTCAGGGTCTAGGGTGTGTGTGGTCTGAGAGCTTCTGAATGGTCACTGGGTCCACTCAGCCCCAAGCCCAGCTCCACTGAGCAGCTCCGAGTGAGGTTGCCTTCCCTCCAACTGCCCATGTCAGTCTCTGGGACTGTCCTCTCCTGAGGCTCAGAGGAAGGAGGTCTCTCATCACCCCAAGGTCATCTGCTGCTCATGCCCAGACTTCAGTGGGCCTGAGGACACTTGGGGATAAGGGACATTCTCACATGAAGACACATCCTGCAGAGTACTGTTGGAGGATTAGGGATTCATGCAGGGGCCATGTCCCCCCTCTGGGAGCGTGGGCCAGCTGAACTGATCTGGGGGTGGGCAGGACCCCTCTTGTGTTGGGGGACAGCTCTGCTGGTTGGGATTGTCATTGACCATGGTGACAGGATTAGGTTGGGTATCACAGAGACCCTGAACCCTTAGGTGTGTGGGGAGCTTTGCTGAAAGCACAGAGATCATGGCTTTCACCCTCCCTCTGTTTTCGGTGTTCGGGTCCCCTGCAGGGCATTGTCCTCATGGCCGGAGCAGCCTGGCCCTGTCCTCAGACCCTGTCCTGCACAGGGTCATTGTGGGAATACTGGGCTAATGCCCATCACAGAAGGGACTCCTTTGGGGCCCAGATGCAAACTACAGCATCTCAAGGAGGCTGTCACCATTTTGGTGACACCTCCCAGTGTGGCCGGGTGGTGTCAGGCTCCTGGTCAGGAGGGTGAACTTCCCTCCACCTCAGCCATTTGCCTTGGACTGAGGAAGGCAGGTGGGGTTGACACAGGGGTGACTTCTAATGAATGGGGGTGCTGCATTTGTTCCTCAGCCTGAGCCTGTCAAGAAGAATGAGGTCGGGACGCTCCGCCTGCGCCTCCCTCCCTGCTTGCCTCCTCCAGGCAGCCCTGGGCTGCCGCGGTGCCCCGGTGCTGGGCCCTGCCTCGCCAGCCATGGGGGAAAGGGGTGCCGTGGGGCGCTGGTGGCGGCGGCGAGGGCGGGGGGCGCAACGCGGATGGGCCTGGCAGGGCTGCAGGAAGAGAACTCAGTTACACATCACTAAGTCAAATGCCAGGGGAAACCATCAGCCGGAATCTACAGGAAAGGAGAAGAGAAAAGAAAAGCTGGGAACGCGGTACGGAGCGCCATGACGTCGGAGGAACAGAAGATCAAAGATTCCAGGAGAGGTCCCCTGGCACCTTTTCGAAACCAAAAATCTGAAGCAAGAGAACCTCCAAAAACTCCACCCTCGTCTTGTGATTCCGCCAATGCAGCCGTGGCCAAGCAAGCCCTGAAAAAGCCCATCAGGGTCAAACAGTCACCCCTGAAAAAAAGCCCAAGGAAAAACGCAACAGAATCACAAACTTACGGATTTCTACCCTGTCTGAAGGAGCTCCAGGAAGAGCAAAGCTGAACTGCAGTCTGAAGAAAGGAAAAGAATAGATGAATTGATTGAAAGTGGGAAGGAAGAAGGAATGAAGATTGACCTCATCGGTGGCAAAGGCAGGGGTGTGATTGCCACCAAGTAGTTCTCCCGGGGTGACTTTGTGGTGGAAGACCACGGGGACCTCATTGAGATCGCAGGCGCCAAGAAGCGGGAGGCTCTGTACACACAGGACCCTTCCACGGGCTGCTACATGTACTATTTTCAGTATCTGAGCAAAGCCTACTGCGTGGATGCAACTAGAGAGACAAATCGCCTAGGAAGGCTGATCAATCACAGCAAAGGTGGGAACTGCCAAACCAAACTGCACGACATCGATGGTGTGCCTCACCTCAATCTCATCGCCTCCCGAGACATCGCGGCTGGGGAGGAGCTCCTGTATGGCTATGGGGACCGCAGCAAGGCTTCCACTGAAGCCCACCCATGGCTGAAGCATTAACCCGCCGGCCCTGTGCCCTCCCACCCCACCTTGCCTTCTTCAAAGGACAAAGTGCCCTCAAAGGGAATTGACTTTTTTTTTTACACACTTAATCTTAGCAGATTACTTCAGATGTTTTTAAAAAGTATATTAAGATGCCTTTTCACTGTAGTATTTAAATATCTGTTACAGGTTTCCAAGGTGGACTTGAACAGATGGCCTTATATTACCAAAACTTTGATATTCTAGTTGTTTTTGTACTTTTTTTGCATACAAGTCAAATGTTTGTGCTTCCCGTTCATGCAGTCCAAGACTCAGCACAGGTTTTAGAGGAAAGAGTCAAACATGAACTAGAAAGCCAGGCGAGTCTCCTTTCTCCAGTGGAAGAGCCGGGACCTTCCCCCTGCACCCCGAGGGCACCCCGAGGAAGACGCTGCCTCCCACTGGCCTGGACGGGATGTTTCCAATCTCTTGTTCTAACATCTGGACAGGTGCTCATTGGAGTGTATGAATATTTTTTAAAAGGTTTTGCAGTAAGCTAGTCTTCCCCTCTGCTTTCTTGAAAGCTTCCTGAGCCCCAGGCCCTGAGCACAGGCCAGGCATGGATTTCCTCTTCCATAAGCTGCCGCTTTTCCGCGCAGCTTGAAGCATCAGGGCGTGAAATCAAACTAGATGTGGGCAGGGAGAGTGTTGCTTACCTGCCCTGCCGGGGCAGGGTTTCCTGAAACTGGGTTAATTCTTTGTAGAAATGTGAACACTGAATTTATTTAAAAAAAAAAATTTTTTTTAATCAGAAAAAAGATTAAAAAAAAAAACAC
>NW_016108438.1:19589-35213 GCF_001604975.1 Cebus imitator
AGGAGGAATAAGTGGCTGCCTCCTCCCCCCCTTCACAGAACTGATTCTCACTCACTGTTCCTAGTCCAGGAGGCCGGGGCTCAGGAGCCATGACCTGGTGCCTCCTGCCCACCTGGTCCCAGGTAAATGTGAATGGAGACAGGTATGAGAGCCTGTCCTCATCTTTGATTCCCCCCACCCCCACCCCAGGCCTCACGACGGTGCTACCTAAGAAAGTCTTCTCCCCCCCGACCCCCACTAGCCTGGTCAGTGAATTGGACAAGGATCCCACAGGAGTGTAAATGTGAGATACAATGTCTTGATTGTACCTGTTTGTGGTTTCACTTTGTATTTAAACAGAAAAGGAAATAAACTTGAAAATTATTTGTCATCATAAAAATGAAGCAAAAATTAAAATATTTATTGCCAGGCAAAAAAAAAGAAGAAGAAGAATGAGGTCATCTTTGGCATCTTGATTCCTTGCCCCAGACGCAAGAGAGCAGGAAAGGGACCAGATTGTCACCAAGAACTAAAACAAGCCTTAAAAATAACGTCCAGAATCTTTAATTATGGGTGGTAGAATACACTGTTAAGAACTTTAGGTGAATTATTGTAAATTATATTTAGTAAATATGACTGAACTGAGTCTCAGGCTGCGATAGGATGTCTGGGGACTTCCTGATCCTGGTCCTTATTTCTCTAGGCAACTCCAAGCCTTCCGCATTTCTCCAGAGCCCCAATCCCACTCTGACGTGCACACCCACCTGGTGTGGGGGCCCCCAGCCACCCTGTGCCTCTCAGGGCTGTGGCTCTGGCTGCCTGCTGGGAGGATGGGGTCCTTTCCCGTCTTCCTCAGGGCGGACGAGTCACAAGAGAAGCGGGTCTTTCTTTTCTTAAAAACGATCTCTTGAATAATGTCCCTGTGCATTTTTGTTGATGGGCCCCTGTCCCGTAAGGGTGAAGATGGGGACAGGTGGGGAGGGTGGGGAGGGCTGTCTTGCCATGGTCGGATGTGGTGTGTGATGAGAGAGAGAAGAACCCTCAGGCCCACACGTGGGAGTGGAACCCTGGATGTGTGAACAGTGACTGGTGAATGGCAGAGACCAGCGGGGCCCTCAGGTCTCTGGACCGTGGTGGAGTGTGTGGTCTGTGACCAGGAGAGGCACAAGGGATAGCGCTGTGGTCCCTACACAGTTATTCCGTAAAGATCATTCACTCCACGGAGCCAGGGCCTCTGGCTAGGCCCTGGGCTCACTGATGGGGGGACTCAGCAGCCAGGTCCTCTCTGGCCCAGCAGAGTCCCTGAGCAGGGACCTTTGCATGGTCTCAGCAGGTGCGTCCTCTCTGGGCTCCCCCAGTGGTTAAAGCAAACCTTCCCCCTCCTGGGTCTGCAGCGTGAGCCCAGGTCCAGCCCTGGGGCTCAGGGAGGGCTGAGCAGTCCCAGATGGAAACACATCTGCAGAAGCAGCCCCTCCTCTGGAGAGGGTGGAAGGAAAGGAGGCCTGGGCATTCCCGTTCCATGGTGGGGTCAGGGGCTGAGTCCACACGGGGCTGGGCTCCTCTCCTCGTGCTCCTGGCTCACTACACATGTCGGGCAGGCCTTGGAGACCAGGTTTCAATTCCTAGCTTGTGTCAGCTCCTGCGCCTCAGACCCCGTGAGCCTGAGACTAGTGCCCACACTCACCCGTCTCCACCTGCAGGCTCCGTCTCCCAGCCTGTGCTGACTCGGCCACTCCCCACCTGTGCGTCCCCGGGACCATCTGCTCAGCTGCACCCTGAGAAGTGGTTTCCGTGCTTGTGACTATATGACAAGCTGGGACACATCCCTGCTTTCTCCTGAGATCCGACCCAGACGCAGGCGCGCACCGGGGCTCCTGCTGAGTTTGATTTTCACTGCGCTACTGCTCTTGGTGGCAGAAGCTGCTTTAGCTCCTCGCCGTGTTCAGATAAAAAGCGTGTAAGACGAAACCCCTGACCCTGAAGACGGAGACCCAGGCATCTCAGATCAACTTCCAATTGGCTATCACACTGTAGCGCAACAGAAGAAAAGGCTGGCTGACTGGCACCTCCTGTTTCACCTTCCTGTAGGTGGCAGGCTGGGTCTTGGGGAAACTCTCCTGAAGGCACTATTTTTACTTAAAACAAGATCAAACCCAAAACCTTTTCACGTGTGAGTCCTAAAACTGAAAACTGGAACCCTTTCATATGTAATTCCTGAAACTGTAGACAGAGACATTTTCACATGTGAGTCCTAAAACTATAAACCGCAACCCTTTCATATGTGATTCCTGAAACTGTAGACAGAGACATTTTCATGTGTGAGTCCTAAAACTATAAACCTAAGATTCTTCCATGTGTAATATCTAAAGTATAAGCCTACGTAAAGGCAGAAACTTCCTTTGTCAGATGAGCTGAATTTGGACCGATCACTCCTCAGCTCCTGGCTGTAATAAAAACGCTTCCCTTTCCCATTCGGTGTTCGGGGGCTGTTTCTCGTGGTCGATCCTGTTACAGGTCCAGAGACCTTGGCTGTGGGTGTCTTTCCACTGAGAAGCTTCTGCGGAGCCCCTGAGGGGTCACCTGCCTCTTAGTGAGACATGCCCACGAGCAGGAGAGAGACAGGCAAACAGGCACAAGGCAGCCTCGGCATCTCAGGAACGCACAGACAGATGAGGCAACACAGCCCAGTGCCCAGCCCCCTAGGATCTGGACTAAATTAGTAGGAGTCAGAACTGTTTTCTTTGCCTGGAAATGCCGGTCAGTACAGCCACATCCATCCGCAATGCACTTCAGCATCTGATTCCGCACAGGGAGCCTGGCGTGTCCAGTGATGCGTCCAGGGCTGACATGTCGGCACTCACCCTGCACATGGACATGCTCTCCTCTGTCCCAGCCAGACGACACGTGAGGGGGACACGGCCACTAACCACCCTCACTGCAAACAGCCCCCGGACTCGCCCTCCTCTTCTCTCCATGGCCACTGCCTTCCTCAGGCCTCTCGCTCTCTCCTAGGAGCTCTCAGGTCTTAACCCAGCTCCACGCGCCCCTGTTCCTGCTGTGGGTTCCCTTCTCCAGGGACTCCTCTCCAGGGAGGACGATCTCCGGACATCAGAGCAGCACACGGCCCTGCACAGCCTGACTCCTCCTCCCAGCCCCAAGGCCAGGCACTCTGCTCCACACCTTGGCCAATCTAATAAGACAGGAAATTCTTGCTGATTTCCTACAAATGCTGTGTTCCTCCAGCCCAAGAGTGTTTGCAAATGGAGGCTGTTGATGCATTTCTTCTTTGTTATTTTTCTTTTTTCTTTCTTTTTGTCTCCTTTCCAATTAACTAACCTCCCTGGGAGTTGCCTCAGGCCCTACACAAGGTGAGAAGTGAAGTCGCAGCAGATGGAGGCTGGGCAGCATCTCTCGCTGCAGGGCGCGGTTATGTTTTAGCTCCACAATTAGTTTTCCTAGAACTCCCAGGACAGCACCTCAGTCACACAAACCATTTGGCACAGGCCCCTGAAGTCCCTTGCATGAGCCCTTTTACAATATAAAAGTAGAGAATCTCTCCTGGTCACCTGCTGAGAGACAGCTGGTGATGGCAGGGCATGGTGGGCATGGCCACGGTGTGGGGAGCAGGAAGGTGGGTCTGTGAGGTCTCCGCTGCCCTGGGCTTCCTGAGACCTGAAGTCCCCACAGCTGTGGGTCTTGCGCCTGCAGCGCAGACCTGCAGGGAAGGCAGTGGATGGTCTCTGGCACTCTGCCGGGCCTGGCACTCTGAGGAGGGGGAGTTGTGAACATTTGGCTCATCTGCTCTGCATTCCTCCTCCCCACCAAAAACATAAACTGCTCCGAGACAGGTCTCGCGGAGAAGAACCAGCTCAGAGCTGGATTTGCATGGAGAGCTGCCCTCTGGGTGTGGGGAGGTGCTGGGAGGAACGGAGGCCACTCACACCTGCCTTGGAGGGAACGGCTCCCTGAGGCCACAGGGGCATGCTCATTCCTCTCTCCCTCTCTCACTCCCACACACCCCTCTCTCCCCTCTGAGCACACACTGTCCTGGACTCTGCAGTTTCCAGCTTCTCTGTCCCTCCAGAAGTCAGGTCTCAGCCTGTGCTGACCCAGCGGTCCTCAGCATTGAGCCTCCAGGAGGCAGAGTCTCCGCCCGCAGGGAACACCGGCAACATCGGGGATAACCGGGGTCCTGCTGCCAGGACAGCGGGAAATGCCTCAACATCTGCTCTCCTGGGCTGAGCCTACTCCGAATCCCAGGGCAGGTCCCGGCCCCAGTCAGCAGCTCAGCCTCCCAGAGCTTCCCTGGGCTCCAGTAGGTGCAGGAGGCCGATGATGACCCTGACCCGGGACAACAGCCTCAGTGCTGACGACACAGTGCTCGAGACCACGGGAAAGGAAGCGCTCAATTCCCCTGCGCTGTCAGGGCCGGGGCCGTCCCCCACTCCAGCCAGGCTGCACCTCTGCTGAGTTCTTCCACCCCAACCCAGGGTACAAGGCCTGACAGTCCTGAGAATGCTGTCCCCTCTTTTCTCCACCTCTCCATGACTCAGCCTTCGGCTGCTTTGATGCAAATAGCACAATAGTTCTGTGTTGAAATCAATGTTATTGAGGTAGGCTTCATATGAAATCATATGTGTCTATATTAAGAGCACAGCTTGTGAGAAATGACTAATATGTAGAAATGGATAAACGTGTGTGTGTGTGTGTGAGTGTGTGTGTGTGTGTGTGTGCAAATGTGTCCGTGTGTGAGTGTGTGTGTGTGTAGAGAGAGAGAGACAGAGAGGGAAAATCTCTTACTGCTCCGCAATGAACGTACAGACTATCCCACCATCCCTGGCCCCAAGCACCAGGAATTTGCTTTCTGTCACTACAGATGAGATTTCTCTTGTGTGGGATTTCATCTTGTAGAAACGTGCAACATGTCCTCTGTTATACCGACCTTCTAGCCCTCAACACGGCAGCTTTGAAATTCACTCGTGTTGTTGTGTGTTTCTGTTGTGCAGGGCTGCACTGGATGGACGTATTTTAATCTATTCACCTACTGGCAATCACTTGGGTTGTGTCCAGCTTAATCCATTATGAACAATCCTGCAATGCCCCTTCCTCTGGAAACCATTATGTGGACACACAGTTTTGTTTCTCTTGGGCACTTCACTAAGGCTAGAATGAAATACCTTCAGACAGAGTCTATGTGAGCTTCGGGAAGAGTGAGCAAGCATTTGCAGAGCGGCTGTTGTCCTGGCAGCGGGTAACAGAGGTGTGCTTGTCCACATCCCGTCAAGAGATCTTCACGCTTGACTCCCTCTGTGCCATCACTGTGTTTGCGTAATGAGACAGCATGATGGCTCAATTTTCCATTGGAGACTCACGATGCTCTATACATGTTATATGATTAGTGGGCATCTGCACAGATTCTCTGGCCAGGGCCGTGTGGCGCCCTTCACACGTCTCCCTGAGCAGTCCCTCGTGGTTTTGCCAGCGTTGCTGCTGCTCTTCATCCTGCATCCTCCACGCTGGCCTGTGCGGTGCTCATTGGGAACAGGAAAGGCCTGCAGGAGCAAGGGCAGCACCCTATACCTCTGGGACCGCAGTGGGCACCTTGGGCCACGTTCTGCAGAGTGAGGACAGTGGGAAGGCTCCTCCAGTCCTGGGCACCATGAGCCCACAGTGGCTGATATGCAGCGACTGGGTAGTGGAGACTGTCCGATGAGTCCCCTGGAAAGGAGCTGCTGTGTCTGAGCCCCACCCCACAGGGCTCCGGTGTGACCCCAGGTGCTGGGGCTGGCCCTGCAGAAGTGGGTCTAGAACAGCACCGCATTGGGCTGTCTACACTAAGGCCGGGCTCCTCTCCTGCTCACGGCCCTGGCTGCCTGCACAGCTCAGGGGAGCTTATGCGCTGGGGGAGGGCAGGCAACACTGAGCCTTCCTGCCCTTTCTCCCCTCCTGACCTTTTGGTCTTGCATCTGTTTTCAGGAGCCGCTTCCCAGGCTGCAGTGATTCAGGAAGCATCACTGTCCACAGCTCCTGGAGGGCTGCTCACCCCTGTGGCCGCAGTGCTGGGGCCATCATCACCAGCGCTCGGCCCGCTGCGTCCATCAGAAGCCCAGTCCAGTCTCTTCACCCAGGGTCTCATAGGTGACACCAGCAACTGGGCCCAGGGGACCCTGTCAGATTTTAGGTTCCCTGCTTGGTGACAAGGCTGCCCTGTCGTTGCGGGGCCCAGCCTGAGCAGGACACCAGTGTTGCTGCGGTCCATGGCACAGCGAGCCTCTTCACATGACGGGATGGCCCGTGCAGGGCACTGTGGTAAAGTCTGGAAACTAGGTGACACACACGCAACAGAAATTTACTTCTCACTGTTCCAGAAGCTGGGAAGTCCAACATGGAGACACAGGGGAGGCGATACCTGGGGGGACCTGCCCCTCCGTTGTGGGTGGCTGTCTTTCTGCTGTGTTCTTGCAGGGCAGGGGTGGGAGAAGCTATGGGAGGCTCTTTCGTTAGGCCTCAGCCCTTATGACCTACTCCCTGCATAGAGGCTGTGCTTCCTGAGGCCATCGCACTGGGGCTTGGATTTCCACACATGGCTTCGAGGACACATATTCAGTGTCTGGCTGGGGAAGCTGGAAGGGCAGTGGAGGAGGAGGACAGTGAGCCTCAGTTACTGCTGGAGACCAGCAGGGCCTATGGCTCCTTCCACTGACGACCTCTTGACATTTTTTTTCTGGGAAAAAAGGCCAAATAAATTCCTGGAGAAACTGCCCCATGAAATGAGCGTGTCTAACAGTGCACGGGGGGCACACTAGTGGACTTGATGTGTCCATCACGATGCCTCTTCAGGGCTGCGTGTGCTTTCCCCAATGCCTGAATATTACTGGTCAACCAATGTCATCGGAGATGCCTTATGGGTCTTGCAATTGGATAAGGGGTCACTCAATTGCACTTCCAGGGACCACCGGCACTCCATGACTGAGCTATGTGCACTGATGAACCCCTGGCCCCTCACCCAGGTCAGGACTTGGAGGGGCCGTCCCAGCTCCAGAGGTCATCACAGAAGGGGCTGAGTTTGCTACAACTGCTCCACACTGGGGCCGATACGTGAAGTTCCACAACCACAGGAGTGTTGTTAAACCAGGAGTAAGCGGAGGGGCAGAAACGCCAAGTTGCTGCTACTAGACCTGGGAGTGCAGTGCAGACGGGAGAGGTCCACTCCCAACCCCCCCAACACACTCTGGGAGAGCTGGGTCCCAGGTCCTAGTGTCTGGGAGAGAGCTGTGCCCGTGGATGTCCCGCAGTGCAGGCCAGCACCAACACCCAGCCCAGTCGCTCTATGCTCAATTCTCAAGATATGATAAACAGCAAAACCCAAGTGTCTGATATTTGGTGCTGGCAGAGGCAGAAAAGATCAGGTCATGCAGCGAAGATAATCTTTGAGGAGCAAAGCAAGAAAAGATGGTGACAAACATGACACTCCAAGGCCATAGACATAATCGCTTTTTCAATTGTATCATTAACATTTTACAAATTACACATATTTCCTTTTTTTCTGGTTTCATCCCCCTCCCCCTTCCTCGCCTCTGAAGCAGCAGGCCTGGCTGGGCTGCCCCTGGGAAGCCTCTCTTGGAGTTCACTTGGGGAGGCTGGCAAAATATTAGGGAAATATTAGGGAAAGTTACAGATTAGCCTCAAGCCTTTTGGAAGGCTGAGAGGTTTTATCGGGACAGGCTGAAGGCAGCCGGTCCATTACATTAGGAAAAGACGGAGACGATGAGAGGCTTTCCCAGTGAAGTGTGTTGATCCCACATCCCTTTGCCTCTTCTCTTTTTCCTCATGTAAACTTTGTGCTGGATGGTGCAGTCAGGGGGAGGTGAAAGGGGAATTACCCATTAACGGTGTTTGCTCTGGGCCACTCTTTTCACCATGTTAATTATCCACAAGCATGTGGACTTAGAACATCTGTTATGAAATTCATACTGAATAAACGTGAGGATGGACGGGATCTGGTCCACTGGCTGCAGTCACCCTCACAAAGCAGCCGACGACCATCCCTAGCCCACTTGAATCACTGAAGCAGGCGTGAGAGTGAATTTATTCACCCATCATTGAGTCCGGGACTGCAGGACAGAGCCCTGCTGGTGGTGATTGACGTCTCAGGCCTCTTCTGTGGTGCCCTCTCTCCAGTGTGTGCATCTACCTGAAGTGTCTTCATTGTCACTGCTGGAACCATGTCTCCTGTGGCCAATCAACCTCTGGGGACACAAACACCAGCAAGAAAGGTGTTACCCGGAGGAGCTCACCCGTCCTGCCTGCCACGGGGGAGGCTACACCGCCTCCCACAGCAACTCCCTGCTCTGTCCTGTGCCTTCTCAGAACTGATCTGGGCTCTCTGGCATCAGGGGCCTTCATCAAGTCACTGCTCACATTTGCAAACTTTCCCATCAAGAGAGGACCCCCTTTCAACCTGCCACTCCCCTGTCCTCTCGGTCATTACGGCTCTCACAGCCAGCCTTATCAATGTGGGGCCCCAACTGCTACGGGCAGGTTTCAGGTCGGTGATCCAATAAACAGACCCTGTGCCAGGTCAGAGCCGCTGCGGCATGACTATCCTGTGCAGACAGCAATGTTCTCTCTGCATTGTGTGCAGGGCTGCTGGGTGCCGGAAACATGCCCAGCGTGATGAGGAACTAGATATTACATTTTTTAAAAAAATTAATTAAATAGACACCCATGGCTAAGGACTGCCACCATGGAGAGCATAGTGCTGGGGATCTGGATACGTGGGGGACATCACCCTGCCTCCCCGGGTTTTTCCTTGCAGAGCAGCTATCAATGGACAAGTGCTATCTTTCATCTAGTAGGTACTTCCTGCACACAGCCACAAGTACTGGCCACTCTGTGAGGCCCTGGGGGTGCTAAACAGTGGGTCATATCCAGGTCCTAGAGGGGTTCACAGCTGGGGGCAAATTGTAAGCAGAGTGAAGAGCATGGCCTGCAAACCTGTGCTGGAAAACCAGGGAGGCGGCAGCAGAGGGGAGGGGACACCTCACTGTCCCCAGGAGCCCACCCTGATCTCCCCTGGCCCTGGCCACAGCCTGGAGTGTCATGAACTACACACATACAAAGCATAAATTTGATAATATTTAAATAAATATATATATATATATATATATATATATATATATGCAATCATGGAGATGCGAGTTTTTCATTTGGAAACTGACGATACTGGCTGTGCTGCCGGGGGGACACGAATGCAGGGCCTCCCAGACAGCCGCGCTCAGAGAGCAGCGGGCACATCCACACGCAGAGTGCCACCCTGCACACCAGCCTCCCACCATCTGAAGGGGAGTACACCTGCTCCCTAAAACGCGCCCATTACTTTTTATCTGGAAAATCAGCTTCCATCACCACTTCCCTGATCCTCACCCCTCATAGGAACCCAGAATCAAGGAGCCTCCCCAACCAAAGCCGAAAGGAAAGTTCCACTTTCCACATCACCTCCACTTCTTCTTAGCAAGTGGGTCATTCCAGTACATGCACCACTTTGACTTACTCTCGGGATGATCTGTAATTGAAACGGGAAGGGTTCCCTTGTTCCCCCCACAGGGCGTGTGATGGGGGTGTGGCTCACTTCTTCAGACAGGCAGGCTGTGTGGCTCTGCCCCCACGGCAGTGTCTAGGGGTGAGTGTTTGCATCTGAAGCACCAGTGGGGGTGTGCTACAGGGTGCTCTTTTAGCTTTCTGTCTACAGGTGGCACCTGTTAACCCGCTCAGTTAGACCCTCTACTTTGTCACAAGGACACAGGGCTTTCTCAATCCCAGGTTTCTTGCCTTGGTGTAGGGAAAAATCGGATCACACACAGGCTTGGAGAATGAGTGCAAAGTTTTATTGAGTGGAAGAAGCTCTCAGCAGATCGGGAAGCCAGCAGGGAGATGGCTTTCCCCTAGAGGTGGGACATTGGCGGCCCAACCCTTCCCCAGTGGTGGGACTCTTCTTCGACCACTCTGGCCAAACTTCACGTCATTCTGCTTCTGCCCATGGCCTGCCCGTGTGCTGGCGCCTGACAGGGCATCCCTCTCAATGTCCAGCCAGCTCTGTGTTGCTCCACTGATATGCTTCTCTCAAGGAGGTGGGCCAGGGCGGTCTTGGGAAATGCAACATTTGGGCATGAAGGCCGGAGTGCTTGCCCTCCCTTCCCCTGTTTCATATCATTTAAAGGGACCACACTCTTCCCTTCCCAGCAAGTCTGTATCGTAATTACAGAACATGTTGCTTTAGAGAAACAGAGGGGAAACTGTAGTCCAGTCAAAGCCCCGCAGGGAGGGTGAGGACACCCGTGGGACATGCAGGAGCTTTCCCTGGAGGGTGGATCTCCCGAGTCTATCTTGGCTGGCAGTTGGGAAATTCTTAGTCCCAGAAGAAGGAAGTACAGGTGCTGAGGGCAGGCCCTCTCCCGGTTTGTTTATAAGCTGAGGCCATTCGTGACTGACCCTGTCTTGCCAGGAAGCAGTATCACATGTTATGTATATTGCCAGATTTTCATACATGAGCCAATTTGGAATGAAATAAATCAACAAAGCGTCGCCACTATTTTGGACAAAGACAGGCACTCCTTCCTTGCTGTCAGGTGGGACTTCCCCCAGCAGCCTCTCAGGGAGGCCAGGAGGACTGAGGGGCTGGCTGGCAGTGCACTGGCGGTGTTGCCTGTGGATGACTCGGGGCACTGGCTTGAGATGGACGCAGCCCTTCTGTGCATGGGCATGGTGGGTTTTCCGCATGGGCTCCGCTGCTGCTGGGTCATCCTCCTGGGTGGAACAGGCTTGAAAAAGAGAGACAGGACTGGGATGAGGCTCAGAGTCCTCAGCTGTGGAGCGAGAGGCCACCTAAATCATCAGGAAATGCTCAGTGTCCCCATGTGCCCAACTCTACACTGCGATGCGACAAGAAAGTCCCCTGACCTCTCCTGCCATGTTTAACTGCCGCTAAACTGCCAGTATCTTCCTGACATCTCCCTGGACCTGCTCACACAGGCCGGAAGGGCGGCTCCTTACAGGGGGAGGTGTGGGCCAGGAGCTGGTGCTCTAACTCTGCAATCCTGGGGCACTTCAGCCAGGCTGATGGGCCCCACTGATCACCAGGGGTCCTGCCGGTTCTAATTCATCACTTCCAGGATGTGTAGCTCACAGAATATTCCTGAGGCTATTTTCCTGGCTTTATTGAGACAGAATTGAACAATTCTAAAATATATATATTTAAGGTATAAAATGTGAAGTTTTGGTATATGCAAACAATGTGAAATGAGGACCGTCATCAAACTCATAAACATTCCCATCCCTTCACATGGTTGCCATTTGTGTGTGTGGTGAGAATATTCCAGGTGCACTTTCTCAGCAGATACTGAGTGTGCAGTTCGTCACTATCAACTACGGTCGCCATGCTGTGTGCCAGGTCTCCAGAACGTACTCATCACATAACTGAAATGTGCCCTTCACCAGCTCTCCATTTTCTTCACTCTCCGACACCTCCCTTCTACTCTGTTTCCATGACTTGGACTTCTTAGGCTAACAGCTGGGTGAAAATCTGTGACATATGCACAGATGACCTGGGCTATGTGAGCACTGGGGCCGCCTTTTAACCGTAGGTGGTGTCTTGGAACTCTGCCTGCCCAGGTATTTCCAGGCATATGCATGGGGCTGGATCACCCCTGCCCTGTGACCCGGAGCCCGCTGCTGAGGAAAGAATGCCACCCAGTGGTCCTGAGCTTCCACACAGGGCCCCGCCCCTCACTCACCTGCATCTGTTTCACAGAAAAGCTCAGGAGCGTGGGTCAATCTCTGTGCCTCATTTTCCGAGGCGCAGGGCTGGAAAGTGAGCCCGTGGGCAAGGCTGTGGTGAGCCGTGAACGTGTCAATGCGTGGAAAGCACACAGTGGTGGTGGGGTTCCCCTAGAAAATGTTGATGTGGCACCTGTGCTGTGTAGGTGAGACGGGCCTCCTGAGGAGACACACTCCCACCCACACACTCCCACACACACTCAGTCACACCGCATGACACTCATGAAGACCCCCCCAGAGTCCCGTGCACACAAACCCACCCCCCTAGAGGGACATATGTCTTCCAGGGACTGTACAATGAGGCCGGGGTTCTTCACCTGTGAAAACCACTCCTTCCACCGCCCCGCCTTGTGCCCAGCGGGAAGCTGGAATCAGATCTCCAGACTGAAGGCAGCAGGAAAGCCCGCCTTTCTTCTCATCTGGATTTTTCACCAGTGAGTCAGTGATCACAGAATCCAGGCTGTTTTTCTGAGGCCACCTACAATTACAGGAGAGAAGAGACCACGAGGACCAGTCACGCTGCACAGAGTTTCTCGGATCTTTTGCCCCCACTGTGAACACAAAGTCCCAGATGGAAAGCAGTGGTCAAAGGCCCCAGAAGCCAGCACAGACACCTTGGAGGAGGCTCAGGATTTTCCTGGAGGATGCGTCTCTCTAGTTCACTGTGGCTGCCAATCACAAAACTCTTAATCCAGAGAGGATTTGCTGCTGGGCAAAACTTCCCCTTTCACACAGCGTAAAGCCTGGTACTGCCCCTCCCGACTACCCTCTCCAACCAGTGTCTTCTGGAAGAGTCGTGCAGGGTCAGTGCAGGCTCCTAGAACAAGGCTGGCTGGGCCGGAGGCTCCCGCCTCTTTCCCCAGCACCTTGGGAGGCCGAGGCAGGTGGATTGCTTTGAGACATTGATCCCCACCTGTGAGGGCCTGTCCTGCAAACCCTGACTCTGTGACAGATGAATAAATACCCTCCACACACAAAGTATCCTGAACAAGTCAGCTGCTCTCAGCGGGCCATTGAGCTACCCAACCCTTCAATAGCTGTCCCTCCTCGCATTTATTCAGTTTAGATTTAATGACAGAAGTTCTAAGTCAACATCCTGGTGGATAATTAACAGTTGAAAGGTTTGGTTCCACGGCCCAGAGCAAACACCATTAAGGGGTAATCTCCCTTTGACCTTCCCCCAGATGGCCATTGGCTCAAAGGTTAGTTTTCAGACCATGTGAGTAAACAAGGGAGCTAGAGACAAAGGAATGTGGGGTGAACAGACTCAACCGGGGAAGCTTCTATTACCCCTAATTTTTACCCGTGACCTCATGCTCTAAGGAAAGAACTGGCTGCCTTCAGCTTGTTCCATTATGACAAGTGATGAAAAGCTTTTTGCCTTCCAAAATGTTTGAGACTATATCTTATAACTTTCCCTGATATTTCCCTTAATATCTTGCCAGCCACCCTGAGTGAATCCCAACACTGCTTGAGGCCAGAAGATCAAGACCTGCCTTGGCAACATAGTGCGACCCCCATCTCTACAAAAATATAAAGAAAATTTGCCTGGCATGGTGGTGTGCGCCTGTGGTCCCAGCTGAGATGGGAGGGTCACTTGAGCCCAGAAGGTCAAGGCTGCAATGAACTCAGATCACACCACTGCACTCCAGACTGGGCAGCACAGTGAGACCCTGTCCCCAGAAAAGAAAAGGTAACCCAAATACCATGGGCTGGGTGGTATAAATGCAGTTTTTCCTTTCTCACAGTTCTGGAGGCTGGGATGTTTCAGAGCAAGGTGCTGGTACCATGGACCAACATGGCATGATCTTTAATGTCTATTGAAGAAGCTACATACTCTATGATTCAAGCTAGGTGTCATTTTGTAAAAAGGCAAACTCTAGAGACAATTTAACAAATCAGCTGTTTCCAGCTGGGTGTGGTGGCTCATGCCTGTAATCCCAGCACTTTGGGAGGCCGAGGTGGGCACATCACTCAAGGTCAGGAGTCAGAGACCAGCCTGACCAACATGGGGAAACCCCATCTCTACTAAAAGTGTGGTGGTGGGTGCCTGTAATCGCAGCCACTCGAGAGGCTGATGCACGAGAGTCACTTGAACATGGGAGGTGGAGGTTGCAGTGATCCGAGATCATGCCACTGCACTCCAGCCTGGATAACAGAGTGAGATTGGTCTTAAAAAAAAAAAAAAAATTAGCTGTTTCCAAGGAAGAGACGGAAAGAATACCAGGTGAAGCACAGGGGGTTGTCAGCAGCAGAACAATGAGTGCATGCAAGGTGGAGCAAGACATTGCAAATTAAAAAATAAACATGAAAATGCAAAATAGAAAGTAATCCTTAATGCTGGCTAAGACATTTTAATAGTGTGTAAATATTGGTTGATTAACCATGACAAATGCACCATTCTGATATGTCAATTATGGGGGAAATGGAGGAAGGGGCCTGTGCTAACTTCAGTATCTGTTCTATTTTTTTGCTAGTGTAAAAGTTATCCAAATAATAACATCTATTAATTAAAGAGTCATTTTGCAACACTATTTTGGGGGCCGATCTATTGCAGCAAATGTTTAACAATCAGTTAATGTCTGATCAGGAGCTTCAGAAGTGTTTCGCTATTAAATGTGAACCAAAGCTGAGCTGTGAATGTATCTTTCTGCAGTTGAAATACTGCTGATTGAATGGTAAATTAAAATTTTCTCACATGCATAGCAATATGGCTTAGCATTTTTATTGATTTATTTTAAACATGCAACTTTGGAACAAACCTGCAATCGTTATTCTTGAATCAACATAAGGGCTGAGTATGCGCAGTGCCGTCAGCTCACCGTCTACAGGTGCACCTGTGCTTGGTCGGGGGCCCCTTCTTGACTTGCTGCTGGTCTGGGGCTGTATAGATTCTTGAAGGAGGAAAATGCTTTTCTCCTCAAATTCATCAGCTAAGATCCTGGGAAATGCACTGACAGTTAAGAGAGCAGCTGACATCTCATTGGCAGAAGACCAGAGGAAACAGACCGTAATTGATGCAGAGCTCAAAATGTGGATCCCACTGCACTGACTCCCCTGCAGCCTCTGAGCCAATGCTGGGCTTTCGGAAGATCTTGGGTTTTCACGTGCACTTGAAACACCTAAGAGAAAGGTTGTGTGGAAAATGCCTTTATGATGGGAAGGTCCAGAAAGTCAGCTGAGCAGAGTGACTGAGCATTGGGGCTGGGGCCTGAGGGCCTGGGCTCAGTCCCACTTAGAGCCACAAGAACTGGGGAATGTCCTGCAACCCTTCAGCCTCCAGTTCTCTGCACTGCAGTCTAAACACTTTAATAGGGCTGACTGGTTAGCATGATGAGGCCGAAGATCATTGAACAGATTTAAAACTTTAGAAAAAGCGGTGGATTCTTCAATGCTCCATGATTCCTCCATCATTAAATGCCTGGGAGAAGAAGCTACACACTTGACAGTGGGTGACCAGAGAGGGGACATGGATGCTCCAGGGCAGGGGAGGCTGGAGGTTGGCTTTTCTTCATTTGCCTGTATGAGAGACTTTACAGCGCAAAGACAGTACATGTGATCATCTCCTGTGATGCCCACGTCAGCCCTGAGGGTGGGCAGAGCAGGAGCTGTGGCCTGCGCTTCACAGTTGGAAGAAATTCTCTTAAAGGCATGTGACTTTCCAGTCACCACAGCACTGTGTGATGCACCTGGGGCAGAAACGTACCTGAGGCCTCAGGGCCAGAGATGTCTTCACACTCCAGACCTCCAGATCGTGCTCTAGACGCCCCAAAACATGAACTCCCCTGACTCTCAAGACGTCCTGACCCA
>NW_016108438.1:36002-37170 GCF_001604975.1 Cebus imitator
GACTGTCCCCAGCAGCACCCTAAACAGTAGGGATCCTGCCCTTATCCCACCACCATATCAAAACCCCCGTCTTTCTTTTACAAAACCAAAATGTGGCACACATACACCATGGAATACTGTGCAGCCATAAAAAAGAGTGAGCTCATGACTTTGCAGGGACATAAATAAAGCTGGAAGCCATCATCCTCAGCAAACGAACAGAGGAACAGAAAACCAAACACCGCATGTTCTCACTCATAAGTGGGAGCTGAACAATAAGAACACATGGACAAAGAGAGGGGAACACCACACAACGGGGCATGTCAGGGGTAGGGGGCAAGGGGAGGGAGAGCATTAGGACAAATACTTAATGCATGTGGGACTTAAAACCTAGATGACGGGTTGATAGGTGCAGCAAACCCCCATGGCACATGTATACCGTGTAACTAACCTGCACATTCTGCACATGTATCCCAAACTTAGTAAAATAAAAAAAAACAAACCTCGGAATCAAGATTACTAATGTACCGTGTGATATTTTGACAACAGTATTCGAAAGAGTTTGAATTTTAATTCACCTTTCTTGTCATGTCTTTTACAGAATTTGCTATCATGATTCTCCCAGTTAAAAGAGAGCAGTGTGAGCATGTTCTTGTACATACAAAATTGAAGTTACTTCTATTTAAAATATAGATAGACTCACAGGGAGACAACAAGGATGGACACTTGCATGATGGAAAGATAATATTTGCATTAGTTTTAGGTGATGGTTGTTTTACCTGCGGTGCAGTGCACACATGTGACATGTGCAGACTGCTGCCTTCTTACAAACACTGTGTTACCACCACCCAGATGTAAATCCCCGGCAGTCCCTCTGCAGCTAATTTCCAGGCAGTAACCCCAGGACATACCTACCCTGATCATGATCAACACATTTTAAATTTATTTTTAAACATCATATAAATGCAAACCTACAGTATGTACTCTTGTTTCTGGTTGAAAATTATATGTGAATATGTGAATTTCACCCATGTTCCGTGTGATGAAGTGTTTGTCATTTTGTACTGCTGAGTCAGTATATAACATTGTAGAAAGTTGGCACAACTAGTTTACACCTCCGTGTTTTTTACACTCACTCTGCTGTTTCTCATGATGGTTGCTTGAAACAAGGCTTCTGTAAAGTCCCCCA
>NW_016108438.1:37387-39309 GCF_001604975.1 Cebus imitator
ATGTTCCCAGAGTAACCTGACAGTTCAAGTTCCTCCACATCCTCACCACCCTTTGCATTTTTCTCTCTGATAACATGCCTATTCTGGTGGGTGTAAGAGTGAGAAACTAGTTTCAATGTGGACTCTGCTAATGACTTGGGATTGAGTGCACTTTCATGTGCTAAACTTGCTGAGGTTTCTAGGATTTTGATAAGTCACATAACCTTCTCAGTTCCTGAATGACTATTTAAGGTGCTTTGTTAGAAGAAGGATCCAACAGGCAAAATTGCAGAGGGATATGGAACAATGGAAAGATATTAGCGAGGACGATATAGATTTCAGAAAAAAAAAATAGTAAAGACAGATAAAATGGAAATGTCACTAAAAGTGGACAAATATCACAACAAAGCAATTTAGAGAAGGCAAAATGTGGATGAATAAAAGTCACATGAACACATGTTCTGATCCACCTGAGGTGAAAGAAACCACTGTGGAGCCCAGTACGTCTGTGTGGGAGGAGTTGCCTGGAAGGGCAGAGAGCAAAGCAAAAGGGCTTGGGGGATCAGGATGGGAGTGGCAGGAGCTGCCAAAGCCCCTCAGCAGGAAGCCAGGGAGAGGGTTTGGAGATCAGCCAGCCAGGGGCAGTGTCAGGCAAAACCTATAGGTTCCTGTGGATGCCCTAGGATTGTGCAGTTACTTCTGAGTGAGGCATGAAACAACTAATGTTGCAATTTAAAAAATAAAAATAAATTTCCAGCCAGGCTGCAGAGCTTCAGAAGCTCTTACAACTGGGATATTAACGAGGTCAGCCATCCAGCTGGACGTCCCTCAGCACATAGTAACATTAAGTGTGCACCCTCCATGCAGCTAGTCCACTGTGGTTCAGAGATGGAGAGAAATGCGCAGGAGGAAGTCCTCACTGGTCACGTGGTATCGGCAGCAACCTGGCTGCTCAGTACAGGGTTTAAACTAAAATGTAGTTTACACAATGCTGACCCAATGGAAGTAATGGAAATGGTTCATATGCACACGTGGATGAAATTAAATGCTTAAGTCTGAGTTTAAATCTTAGAAAAAATAAAAAATAAACCAGATGAGGCCTAAAGAGGAAAAATTATTTGCTTAAGAAATGGAAACACACTATGAATTCTTTAAATATCTGTAGAGATGATTTGGAAGTTGGAGTGGAACCACATGATTTACACTTGAGTTGGTGACTCAGAGATGGAGGAAAACATGATTTGAAATGGTGATAAAGAAAAATATGAAAGAGAGGCCTTTAGGTGGCTGATGAGAGTGTTAACAGTGTGAGTAAACTCTGTGCTTCTGGGTCCGAGGAAGCACTGACAGATAGATAGTACCACACATGCTCTGCTGGCACAGCTGGCAGGAACAAGTGACCTCCTTTCAACCCACGCCCCATTTATTTAGGATTCCTGGCTGCCCTGGCCCCTCTCTGACATCATGAGCAGCTTCAGAAAGGAGGATCAGGACAGCCAAGGCTCTCCACCTGAGATGCCCCAGTGTGTCACAGGCAGGAAAGCTTTGGGGTCTGAGGGCAGTGTGGGACAGTGAGGGACACTCCTGAGATGGCCTCTCCCAGCTGGAAAATGACTCAGAGCCTCTAGGGGAGTTTGGTCATCAGGGAGCCCACTGGGTAGATTTGGGTGGCAACACTGACCTGCTAGGACACACCTTCACCCCACCGGGTCAGCTGTGAGAACTCAGGGCAGAGGGGCCCAGGAACAGGAGGGTTGCAGCTCTTATTTAAATGCAGTGGCTCTGCTCCCGTCAAGGTTTTGGGAGATGTAAGGTGGCTTCTGAAAGCTCAGGCTCCACAGCAGAGTGTCAGGAAGCAGAGTCGCAACTGAACCATACCCAGGGCTCTTGTCTTTACCCTCCTCACTCACTGTACAGAGGAGGGGGCACCTCACCTGGGGACA
>NW_016108438.1:41909-45397 GCF_001604975.1 Cebus imitator
GGTGGATGATGACCCATTGGTGGATGATATCTCAGCGGTGGTTGCTGACCCAGCGGTGGATGATGCCCCAGCAGTGGATGATGCCCCAGTGGTGGATGATATCCCAGCAGTGGATGATGACCCAGCGGTGGATGATGACCCAGCGGTGGATGATGTCTCAGCTGTGGATGATGTCCCAGCAGTGGATGCCCCAGCAGTGGATGATGACCCAGCGGTGGACAATGTCCCAGTGGTGGATGATGCCCCAGCAGTGGATGATGCCCCAGCGGTGGATGCTGACCCAGCGGTGGATGATGATCTAGCAGTGGATGATGCCCCAGTGGTGGATGATGTCCCAGTGGTGGATGATGCCCCAGCGGTGGATGATGCCCCAGCGGTAGATGATGCCCCAGCAGCCCCAGCGGTAAATGATGCCCCAGCAGTGGATGACTCAGCAGTGGATTATGTCCCGTCGGTGGATGATGTCCCTGCAGTGGATGCTGACCCATCGGTGGATGATATCCCAGCGGCGGATGCTGACCCAGCAGTGGATGATGTCCCAGAGGAGGATGATGTACATTCACATCACATGATGCAGCCTCACACAAGACACTGCCAATCCTCAAGCACTCAACTCAGTGCCACCCAAAAGGGAGCACAGCTGCTGCCTCACAATGTGGCCACGATTTTTCCCTGGGAAATTCAGGTTTTTAAAAACACTTTCACTCTGCTTACTCTTGTCACAATCCCAGAATCAGGGTGGCACTGCACATTGAAACCAGCTTTTTTTTCTTGACAATAATTCCAGAATACTTACCAGAATCACACTTCAGAGGGAACACCGGCACTACCTGCAACACAGAAACAAAGCTTTATGAGGGGCACGTCGTGCTGTGGATTGTTTGCACAACGTTCTGTTTCTCTCAATGAATACTGAAAACCTGATTAGAAAAGTAGTCTACTGCTACAGTAATCAAAACAGCATGGTACTGGTACAGAAACAGAGATGTAGACCAATGGAACAGAACAGAGCTTCACTGGACAGGACAGAATGGGCGGACACAGAGGCGTGGGAGAGATTTTATGTCCCCGCAACACAACAGGGAGCACACTTCATGGCGTGCTGATGCTTACTGAATGGTACAACTGAGGACTGGGGGATTCTGTTTGATACGGCAAGTCTACTTCGCCACTACAGGCAGTGCAGCGTGTTAGTTTATAGATTAGCCTTTGGTGTTAGAGAGATCCAGCTGTGGGTGTGTCTCGTGAATAATTTACTTAACTGAGACTCACATTCCTCACCTGTATAATGAATAGAACCAAACTAAAAATGCCTCAAAGTGATTGTGATGCTTCAAAGAGGCAACATAGAGAAGTGATCACATAGTATCCAAGACTCAAGTGTATATCAGTCATCCTTTTCATTTTAATAACTTAAGTAGTTGTTNGAAACAGAGATGTAGACCAATGGAACAGAACAGAGCTTCACTGGACAGGACAGAATGGGCGGACACAGAGGCGTGGGAGAGATTTTATGTCCCCGCAACACAACAGGGAGCACACTTCATGGCGTGCTGATGCTTACTGAATGGTACAACTGAGGACTGGGGGATTCTGTTTGATACGGCAAGTCTACTTCGCCACTACAGGCAGTGCAGCGTGTTAGTTTATAGATTAGCCTTTGGTGTTAGAGAGATCCAGCTGTGGGTGTGTCTCGTGAATAATTTACTTAACTGAGACTCACATTCCTCACCTGTATAATGAATAGAACCAAACTAAAAATGCCTCAAAGTGATTGTGATGCTTCAAAGAGGCAACATAGAGAAGTGATCACATAGTATCCAAGACTCAAGTGTATATCAGTCATCCTTTTCATTTTAATAACTTAAGTAGTTGTTGTTAAGGACAGTCCTGTGGCATAGTGACATTTTGATCAATGATTACTTACATGGCTGGGGTCAGACGGGCGTACACAAACCTACTGGCCTGCATCATTAGATTAAAACAAAATTTTTGGTTAAACATTTTAAGAAAGATGCTATACAAATGAAAGACTAACCACAGTGATGGAATTTTTAGGGAGAGATAAAACTAAGAGTTGACAAGGATTTGGAGAAATGTATCCTCACATATGCTGCTACAGGAGCATGAATTAGCATCACCATTTTGAAAAATATTCGGCACTATTCATGACAGTAAAAGATATGTTCCCTTCTAACAATCTACTTCACAGAAATGAGTGCCACAATTATTCCAAAACCATGGACAAAAATACTCAAAGCAACATTACTTCTCACAGCCATAATTATTTAAAAACAAAAAAAGAAAATTTGATGTCAATCAACAGTAGAGTGGATAAACTATAATATTTGACTAAGGTGGAATGGTATGCAACAAGGAAATGGAAGAACTACAGTTACACTTACGAACATGAATGAATTTCAAATCATAATGGGAGCGAAAAAGCCAGACACCGAGAAGCACATATAGACTTATTCTGTGTATAATAGTCCAGACCTGGAGAGGTCTAAACAGGTCATTAGCAGTCAGAGCAGGTCCCTTAAGGGAGAAGATTAAAGGAGGAGGGAAATTTCAGGGAGGAACAGGGATGTCTGCACTTGTGCCATCTCACCCTCTCAGATGTCAGGGTCCCAAAAGAGGGTGCTGGCAATATTTAGGTGGTTCAAAGGTGTCATGAAGAAAAGCAAATGACAGCAGCAAACTTAGGTCTTTAATGAAGTGCCCCAGACTGGATAGAGGGTGCCCACTTAGTTTTGTATCTTATTATGTAAAATGAGGATCCTCCAAAGTTAAAAATGTCATCAGTAGCATGGACAGAATTACGTGCTATCAACACATTTTATCATGTGGAGTTTCCTGCACAACTTTTAGCAATCTGTGAATAAAAGGTCCAGAACTTAAGTTATAAATATCAAATTAGAGAACAATGGAAGCCTAAATTTTGAAGACAGGAAATAGTGTAATGCCCTCTTCTGTGGTAAGGAACTCTTGGTTTCCCCAAAAATTAGAGAACTGGAGAGAAAGAAGCCTCATCTCAGAATCTGTGGTACGCATGGGAAATGGAGGCTACAAATGTGAATATTCACTCTGCCATCCACCCCTGGAAGGCCCCTTTAAACCCACATAGAGGACGGAAACATAAACGTGCTATGACAAGTCTTAAAAGTTCAGAGGCGGATTATCAATTTCCCCTTGGCACACAGCAGAACTTTTTCTCTAAGTACAAGTAAATGCCTGTGAGAGAGATGTTCCCACGGATTCCTTCCTTTCATTACAGATGACACTCAATGCCCAGCCCTACATCCCTTGTGCATAATCCCAAGGAGTGCTGATTAATCCAAAGCAAAGGTTTTGATGTTTCCCTGGGCAGAAAAGAGCGGGCGTACTGCAAAGATCATCTCTAATGAACACAGCACCCTCACAGCCCAGAGAGACAGCTCCTACCTTTATGACAACAAACTTTGAAAAGAACAAACCAAACCTCACAC
>NW_016108438.1:47007-48295 GCF_001604975.1 Cebus imitator
AATTGATGTCTTAGGTCTCCCTAAAACATGTAAAAACCAAACGGTAGCCCGATCACCTTGGACATATGTACTCAGGACCTTCTGGGTCTGTGTCACCAGCATGTCCTTAACCTTGGCAAATTAAACTTCTAAATTGATTGAGACCAGTTTTAGATAACTTTTTGGTTTGCAATGTGTAATCATGGTGAGGTTTATTTTTTAGAAGAAGACACTAGGGATTTATTGTGTCAAACAGAAATAACAATATTTTTTATATGATTTACACCCCAAGAATATTTTTCCATTTATGGATTCACATAAAGGGAAATGGCTGTCACATAAATGGCTGTCACTGCAGTTCTATTTTTTAGAATTTTCAATCCTTGAATAAAAGCTAAGTTGGACAGACAGACGGATTCAATTCTAGGCAAAACAGTCTATTGTAGCTATGTACTAAACTTTTGTTACAGTCGATGATGGAAGAATCGGAAATACCGAAATTACATTCTATAAAACAACCAGTGTTAATCACGTGAGAGTTCCTTCTTCAGTCCACCTTTGCTTTGTCATGCGTGTGTAGTAACTGCCTATGGACGATCCTATCTTTGTACTCACCAGTCCATTGAGCATAGTTTATTTCAGGAAGGGAGACACGGGCAGGATGCTGATGTGTTTTAACTCTGCAGTGTGGAGCTGCAGTGAGTGTGATGAACTAGTAAGCCAATGCTTTTTTGCTGTCTTAATTGTCATCATGTCGAATGAATGTAGCTTGCAGGATTTGATCATTTCTTGGTTTTGTGGTGATGAGTTTTCAACTATCTCAAAAATATCTCATTCATCTTATTTGTTTGGGGCCAACTGCTGAGGAATGTCCCCAGCACTGAAAGGAGTTTCTCAATATTTCTAAGTACTGCTTCCTAATATTCAGAACTTGCATTTGACCCTGTTGTCAGAGGCATCTGGGGCAGCTCTGTATTATTCACAGCGATGGCTGTGCCATACCCTGCAGTTACATTCACTGTTGTCTGCCCTAAGCCACGTGACTGCTGCAGCCATCTTGGAATCATAGACAATGTTTGG
The DNA here is from genome assembly GCF_001604975.1 of Cebus imitator. Taxonomy (NCBI): domain Eukaryota; kingdom Metazoa; phylum Chordata; class Mammalia; order Primates; family Cebidae; genus Cebus; species Cebus imitator. The sequence continues at coordinate 48,067 of NW_016108438.1, forward strand.
GATCTCCATAGACTCATGTAAATCTAGGACTAGCATGTGTGAGGGAACCAACCTATGGCTACCCATGATGGTAGGGATGAGAGCCATCCTCCTCAGGGTTCAACAATTCATTATCAATTCAGCTTTAGAGCTATATCCCTAGGTTCATATCTCGCCTCCTTCCTTTAGGGGCTTAGAAGCATGGGCACATTCATTAGCCCTTCTGTTTCTCCATCCAAGGAGTGTATGG
>NW_016108439.1:0-1079 GCF_001604975.1 Cebus imitator
CACCTGGAGCCCTCACCTTCCCCACAACCCGGCTCCAAGGGTACACCCAAAACAGAAAAAAAAGGAAACCCAGATCCCTGCTCCTCCTCTGGAAGAGGGGGCCTTGGCCAGGAAGCCCCTTCCATAGGTCCCAGCAGGCAGAAGAGTGGACCCCTCTGTGCCCAGAGAGCAAGGCTCCAGGCTCCAAAAACAGAGAGAACATGCAGGCAGGAGCAGGAGCAGAGGCTTGTGGCTGTGGGGGAGGAAGAGTGGGAGGAAAGGGCACTGCCTGAGGAGTCCGGGAGTCTGGTCATCCTGGGGATGCACGTAGGAGCTTCCGGGCATCAGGGGCCTGCCCCTGGCTGGTCAGCACTTTAACAGATCATGGGACAGCCCGTCCAGACCATCATACAGACCTGTGCCTTGGGTGGCACAGGTGGCCTGGACATACCATGTGTGGCTGCACAAGTGCTGTAGCCCCAGCTCGTCAGTCAGCTCGCTCATGGGCATGGCATTGGGCATGTCCTGCTTATTGGCAAACACCAGCAGCAGCTCATCCTCCTGCAGCATCTTCTGGAGTTCATCAGCAGATTCTTGGACCTGCTCCCGGTCATTACTGTCCATCACAAAGATGAGGCCCTGAGTGTCCTGGAAGTAGTGTCACCACAGAGGCCAAATCTTGTTCTGGCCTCCCATGCCCCAGACTGTGAAACAGATGTTCTTATATTCCACTGTTTCTACATTGAAGCCTATGGTTGGGATGGTGGTGACAATCTCCCCCAACTTCAGTTTGTACAGGATTGTGGTCTTGCCAGCTGCATCCAAGCCAACCATGAGAATCCGCATCTGCTTCTTTCCAAAGATCCACAAAAAGAGCACGGACATGGTGAGGCCCAAGGTGGGGCCTGCGGGGTGCAGGCAGGAACTGGCTGGCCTCGGGGGGTTGGGGCGCAGCAGCAGCAGGAGGAGGCTCTGCTGCCGCCTCCGTGCGTTGCTGCCCTACCATGCCATTTTGATTATGGTAGCCTGGTAGTATAGTTTCAAGTCAAGTAGTGTGATGCTGCCAGCTTTTTTTTTTTTTTTTTTTTTTTTTTTTTTTT